>NW_028136646.1:0-17435 GCF_965140915.1 Aythya marila | reverse complement strand
CATTTTTTGTCCCCCCCCCCCAATTTTGCCCCCCCCAACACCTCTCCCCAGACCCCATTTTTTGTCCCCCCCCCCCAATTTTGGCCCCCCCCGACCCCAAACTCCCCCCCTAGGCCCCATTTGTTGTGCCCCCCCCCAAATTTTGTGCCCCCCCCCGGCCCCAAACTCCCCCCCCGCCCCAAACTTTGCCCTCCCCTCCCCCAATCTTGTCCCCCCCCCGCCCCCAAACCTTTTGCCCCCCCCCCAAATTTTGTGCCCCCCCCCGCCCCCAAACTCCCCCCCCGCCCCCAAACTTTGCCCCCCCCAACCCCAAACTCCCCCACCCAGACCCCATTTTTTGTGCTCCCCCCCCCAAATTTTGTGCCCCCCCCCCCGGCCCCAAACTCCCCCCCCGCCCCCAAACTTTGCCCTCCCCTCCCCCAATCTTGTTCCCCCCCCGCCCCCAAATCTTGTGCCCCCCCCCCAAATTTTGTGCCCCCCCGCCCCCAAACTCCCCCCCCAGACCCCATTTTTTGTGCCCCCCCCCCAAATTTTGTGCCCCCCCCGCCCCCAAACATGCCCCCCCGCCCCCTAACTCCCCCCTCCCCCAATCTTGTCCCCCCCAGACCCCATTTTTTTGTGCCCCCCCCCCTCAAATTTTGTGCCCCCCCCCCTCCCCCCCCCAGGCTGGCCGTCCCGTGCCCGGCTCCCCCCCCCCGCCCCCCCCCTCCCCCCCGGTGGCGGTGACGTCCCGGGAGCTGCTCCTGACGCTGGCGCCCAGCGACAACGGCGCCGCCATCCGGTGCCAGGCGGGGGGGAGGGGCGCGGCCACCAGGATCAGCGTCCTCTGTGAGGGGGGAGGGCACGGGGGCACTGGGGGTCAGGGGTTATTGGGGGTCATGGGGTTATTGGGGGTCACGGGGTTATTGGGGGTCACGGGGTCACGGGGGGTCATGGGGGGGTTATGGGGGGTTATGGGGTTATGGGGGGGTCATGGGGTTATGGAGGGGGTTATGGGGTTACTGGGGGTCATGGGGGGGTCATGGGGTTACTGGGGTCATGGGGTCACGGGGGGGTTATGGGGTTATGGAGGGGGTTATGGGGTTACTGGGGGTCACGGGGGGTAATGGGGTTACTGGGGGTCATGGGGTTATTGGGGGTCAGGGGGTTATTGGGGGTCATGGGGGGTCACGGGGGTCATGGGGGTTATTGGGGGTTATTGGGGGTCAGGGGGTTATGAGGGGTTATGGGGTTATTGGGGTTGGGGGGGTTATGGGGTTATTGGGGGTCATGGGGTTATTGGGGGTCATGGGGGGGTTATGGGGGGTTATGGGGTTATGGGGGGGTTTATGGGGTTATTGGGGGTCAGGGGGTTATTGGGGGTTAAGATGGGGGTTATGGGGTTATGGGGGGGTTATGGGGTTATTGGGGGTCATGGGGTTACTGGGGGTCAGGGGGGGTCATGGGGGGGTTATGGGGTTATTGGGGGTCATTGGGGGTCATGGGGGGGTTATGGGGTTATGGAGGGGGTTATGGGGTTACTGGGGGTCACGGGGTTACTGGGGGTCATGGGGTCACGGGGGGTCATGGGGGGGTTATGGGGGGTAATGGGGTTATGGGGGGGTCATGGGGTTATGGAGGGGGTTATGGGGTTACTGGGGGGCAGGGGGTTATTGGGGGTCATGGGGTCACGGGGGGGTCATGGGGTTATTGGGGGTCGTGGGGTCAGGGGGGTCATGGGGTTATTGGGGGTCATGGGGTTATGGGGTTATGGGGGGGTTATGGGGTTATGGGGGGGAGGGGCGCGGCCACCAGGATCAGCGTCCTCTGTGAGGGGGGGGAGGGGTTACTGGGGGTCACGGGGGGGTCATGGGGTTACTGGGGGTCACGGGGTTACTGGGGGTCATGGGGGTCACGGGGGGGTTATGGGGGGGTTATGGGGGGTTATGGGGTTATGGGGGGGTCATGGGGTTATGGAGGGGGTTATGGGGTTACTGGGGGTCAGGGGGTTAATGGGGGTCAAGGGGTTATTGGGGGTCAGGGGGTTATTGGAGGTTATGGGGTCATGGGGGTTATTGGGGGTTATTGGGGGTCATGGGGGGGTTATGGGGTTATGGGGGGTTATGGGGTTATGGGGGGTTATGGGGTTACTGGGGGTCATGGGGTCACTGGGGGTCATGGGGTCACGGGGGGTCATGGGGGGGTTATGGGGGGTTATGGGGTTATGGGGGGGTCATGGGGTTATGGAGGGGGTTATGGGGTTACTGGGGGTCAGGGGGTTGTTGGGGGTCATGGGGGGTCATGGGGTTACTGGGGGGTCATGGGGTTACTGGGGGTCATGAGGTCACTGGGGGTTATGGGGGGTTATGGGGTTACTGGGGGTCACGGGGGTTATTGGGGGTCATGGGGTCACGGGGGGGTTATGGGGTTATGGAGGGGGTTATGGGGTAATTGGGGGTCATGGGGGGGTTATGGGGTCATTGGGGGTTATGGGGTTATGGGAGGTCATGGGGTTATTGGGGATTATGGGGTTATTGGGGGTCAGGGGGTTATTGGAGGTCATGGGGGGTTTATGGAGTTATTGGGGGTCATGGGGTTATTGGGGGTCATGGGGTTATTGGGGGTCATGGGGGGTCACGGGGGTCATGGGAGGTCAGGGGGGGTCAGGGGGTTATTGGTGGTCATGGGGGTTATTGGGGGTCATGGGGGGTTATGGGGGGTCAGGGGGTTATTGGGGGTCAGGGGGTTATGAGGGGTTATGGGGTTATTGGGGTTGGGGGGGTTATGGGGTTATTGGGGGTCATGGGGTTATTGGAGGTCATGAGGGGGTCATGGGGTTACTGGGGGTCACGGGGTTACTGGGGGTCATGGGGGGTTATGGGGTTATGGGGGGGTTATGGGGTTACTGGGGGGGTTATGGGGTTATGGGGGGGGTTATGGGGTTATGGGGGTTTATGGGGTTATGGAGGGGGTTATGGGGTCATGGGGGGTCATGGGGTTATTGGGGGTCATGGGGGGGTTATGGGGTTATGGGGGAGTTATAGGGACAGGGGAGGTTATGGGGGGGTCATGGGGGTTACTGGGGGTCAGGGGGTTATTGGGGGTCATGGGGGTTATTGCAGGTCACAGGGGGGTTATGGGGTTATTGGGGGTCATGGGGTTACTGGGGGTCATGGGGGGGTTATGGGGGGTTATGGGGTTATTGGGGGTCATGGGGTTATGGGGTTCATGGGTGGTTATGGGGTTATGGGGGGTTATGGGGTTATTGGGGGGGTTATGGGATCATGGGGGGTTATGGGGTTATTTGGGTTTATAGGGTCACAGGGGGGTTATGGCGTCACAGGGGGGTTATGGGGTTACTGGGGGTCAGGGGGTTACTGGGGGTCATGGGGTTATTGGGGGTCATGGGGTTATTGGGGGTCATGGGTGGTTATGGGGTTATTGGGGGGGTTATGGGGTTATGGGGGTTTATGGGGGTCACAGGGGGGTTATGGGGTTATTGGGGGTCGTGGGGTTATTGGGGGTCATGGGTGGTTATGGGGTTATGGGGGGTTATGGGGTTATTGGGGGGTTATGGGATCATGGGGGGGTTATGGGGGGTCATGGGGGGGGTTATGGGGTTATGGAGGGGGTTATGGGGTTATTGGGGGTCACGGGGTTACTGGGGGTCACAGGGGGGGTTATGGGGTTATTGGGTGTTATGGGGGAGTTATAGGGTCAGGGGAGGTTATGGGGGGGTCGTGGGGGTTATTGGGGGTCATGGGGGGTCATGGGGTTATTGGGGGTCATAGGGTTACTGGGGGTCAGGGGGTTATTGGGGGTCATGGGGGTTATGGGGTTATGGGGTTATTGGGGGTTATGGGGTTATGGGGGGGAGGGGCGCGGCCACCAGGATCAGCGTGCTCTGTGAGGGGGGGGAGGGGTCATGGGGGGTCATGGGGTTACTGTGGGGCAGGGGGTTATTGGGGGTCATGGGGTTACTGGGGTTATGGGGGGGTCATGGGGTTATGGAGGGGGTTATGGGGTTATGGGGGGTCATGGGGTTATGGGGGGGAGGGGCGCGGCCACCAGGATCAGCGTGCTCTGTGAGGGGGGAGGGGTTATGGGGTTACTGGGGGGCATGGGGTCATGGGGGGTCAGGGGTTATTGGGGGTCGGAAGGGGTCATGGGGTCATGGGGGGGTTATGGGGTCATGGGGGGGTTATGGGGTTATGGGGGGTCATGGTGTTATTGAGGGTCACGGGGGGTTATGGGGTCACAGGGGGGTTGTGGGGTCACAGGGGGGGTTATGGGTTTATAGGGTTGGGGGGGTTATGGGACTATGGGGTTATGGGGTTATAGGGGTTATGGGGTTATAGGTTTATGGGGTTATAGGGTGGTTATGGGGTTATAGGGTGGTTATGGGGTGGTGGTGGCTGTGGAGTTATGGGGTGGTTATGGGGTGCTGTGGGTCGCTATGGGGTGAGGGTGGTTATGGAGTAGTTATGGGGTAGTTATGGGATGATGGCAGCTATGGGGTGGCTATGGGTGAGGATGGTTATAGGGTGGTATGGGGTGGTGGTGGCTGTGGGGTGGTTATGGGGTGGTTATGGGGTGCTGTGGGTCGCTATGGGGTGGTTATGGGGTGAGGGTGGCTGTGGGGTGGTTATGGGGTGGTTACGGGGTGGCTGTGGGATGGCTGTGGGGTGGTTATGGGGTGGTTATGGGGTGGTTATGGGATAATGGTGGTTCTGGGGTGGTTCTGGGGTGGTTCTGGGGTGGTTCTGGGGTGGTTATGGGGTGGTTATGGGATGATGGTGGTTATGGGGCGGTTATGGGGTGGTTACGAGGTGGTTATGGGGTGGTTATGGGATGGTTATGGGATAATGGTGGTTCTGGGGTGGTTCTGGGGTGGTTCTGGGGTGGTTATGGGATGATGGTGGTTATGGGGCGGTTATGGGGTGGTTACGAGGTGGTTATGGGGTGGTTATGGGGTGGTTATGGGGTTGTGGTGGTTTTGAGGTAGTTATGGGGTGATGGTGGTTACAGGGTGGTAATGGGGAGGTTATGGGGTGGTTATGGGATAATGGTGGTTACAGGGTGGTTATGGGGTGGTTACGGGGCGGTTATGGGATGGTTATGGGGTGGCTGTGGGGTGGCTGTGGGGTGTTTATGGGATGATGGGGGTTATGGGGTGGTTATGGGGTTGTGGTGGTTATGGGGTGGTTATGGGGTGGTTATGGGATAATGGTGGTTATGGGGTGGTTATGGGGTTGTGGTGTTTTTGGGGTGGTTATGGGGTGATGGTGGTTACAGGGTGGTAATGGGGAGGTTATGGGGTGGTTATGGGATGATGGTGGTTACGGGGCGGTTATGGGGTGGTTATGGGGTGGTGACGGCTCCCCCGACCCCGCAGTCCCCCCGCTGGCCGTGTCGGTGTCGGCGTCGCCCCCGGAGCCCCTTTTGGGGCAGCCGCAGCTCCTCACCTGCCGCGCCGGCAGCGCCCACCCCGCCCCACAGCTGCAGTGGCTGCGCCACGGCGTCGAGTGCGTCGCCGACCCCAAAAGGGCCCCGTGACCCCAAATGGCCCCAAATGGCCCCAAATCGCCCCAATAGGACCTGGCCCCAATGGTCCCGATGGCCCCAAATGGTCCCAAATGGCCCCATGATCCCAAATGGCCCCAATAGTTGCTGGCCCCAATGGTCCCGATGACCCCAAATGGTCCCAATGGTCCCATGGTCCCAAATGGTCCCAAATGGCCCCATGATCCCAAATGGCCCCAAATGGTCCCATGGCCCCAAATGGCCCTAAATGGCCCTAAATGGCCCCAAATGGCCCCAGATGACCCCAATAGTCCCTGGCCCCAATGGTCCTGATGACCCCAAATGGTCCCAATGGTCCCATGGTCCCAAAGGGCCCCAAATGGTCCCCATGACCCTAAATGGCCCCAAATGACCCCAAATGGTCCCAAATGACCCCAATAGTCCCTGACCCAAATGGTTCCGACGGCCCCAAATGGTCCCATGACCCCAAATGGCCCTAATGACCCCAAATGGCCCCAAATGGTCCCAAATGGCCCCGATGACCCCAAATGGCCCCAAATCACCCCAATAGTCCCTGGCCCCAATGGTCCCGATGGCCCCAAATGACCCCAAGAGTCCCTGGCCCCAAATGTCCCCAAATGTCCCCAAATGGTCCCAAATGGTCCCAAATGGTGCCCATGGTCCCAAATGGTCCCCAACGGTCCCCAATAGGCCCTGGCCCCAAATGATCCCGATGGCCCCAAATAGTCCCAAATGGCCCCTGTCCCCATGTCCCCAATGTCCTCAACGTGTCCCCAGCATCCCCAATGTCCCCAACAGCCCCCTGTGTCCCCAAAGTCCCCAATGTCCCCAACATCCCCACTGTCCCCAACATCCCTGATGTCCCCAATGTCCCCATAGTCCCCCCATGTCCCTCATGTCCCCAATGTCCCTGATGTCCCCAACGTCCCCCAATGTCCCTAACCCCCTGAATGTCCCCAATGTCCCCAACATGTCCCCAACATGTCCCCATTGTCCCCAATGTCCCCGATGTCCCCAATGTCCCCAATGTCCCCAACATCCCCAATGACCCCATAGTCCCCCCATGTCCCTCATGTCCCCAACCTCCCCAATGTCCCCAATGTCCCCATTGTCCCCTCCTGTTCCCAATGTCCCTAACCTCCCAAATGTCCCCAATGTCCCCAACGTCCCTGATGTCCCCGATGTCCCCAACCCCCTGAATGTCCCCAATGTCCCCAACGTGTCCCCAACATCCCCAATATCCCCAATGACCCCATAGTCCCCCCAATGTCCCCAATGTCCCCAACCCCCTGAATGTCCCCAATGTCCCCAACATGTCCCCAACCTCCCCAATGACCCCATAGTCCCCCCATGTCCCCAATGTCCCCCATGTCCCCAACCTCCCCCAACGTCCCCAACCCCCTGAACATCCCCAATGTCCCCAACCTCCCAAATGTCCCCAAATGTCCCCATTGTCCCTAACCTCCCCAATGTCCCCAATGACCCCATAGTCCCCCCATGTCCCTTAAGTCCCCAACATCCCCAATGTCCCCAACCCCCTGAATGTCCCCAATGTCCCCAACATCCCCAATGTCCCTGATGTCCCCAAGATCCCTATTGTTCCCACTGCCCCCAATGTCCCCTCATGTCCCCAATGTCCCGAACATCCCCAATGACCCCATAGTCCCCCCATGTCCCTCATGTCCCCAACCTCCCCAATGTCCCCATAGTCCCCCCATGTCCCCAATGTCCCCCATGTCCCTGATGTCCCCAATGTCCCCCATGTCCCCAATGTCCCCTCGTGTCCCCAATGTCCCCAACTTGTCCCCAACATCCCCAATGTCCCCATTGTCCCCGATGTCCCCAACCCCCTGAATGTCCCCATTGTCCCCAATGACCCCATAGTCCCCCCATGTCCCTTATGTCCCCAACATCCCCAATGTCCCCAATGTCCCCAACCTCCCCAACCTCCCCAATGTCCCTTCCTGTTCCCAATGTCCCCAACCCCCTGAATGTCCCCAATGTCCCCAGTGTCCCCAAACCCCTGAATGTCCCCAACGTCCCCATTGTCCCCAATGTCCCCGATGTCCCCTCCTGTTCCCAATGTCCCCAACCTCCCAAATGTCCCCAACCCCCTGAATGTCCCCAATGTCCCCATGTCCCCAATGTCCCCAACCTCCCCAACATCCCCAATGACCCCATAGTCCCCCCATGTCCCCGATGTCCCCAACATCCCCAATGTCCCCAACCCCCTGAATGTCCCCAATGTCCCCGATGTCCCCAACCCCCTGAATGTCCCCAAATGTCCCCAACCTCCCCAACCCCCTGAATGTCCCCAATGTCCCCAATGTCCCCAATGTCCCCAACCCCCTGAATGTCCCCAACGTCCCTGATGTCCCCAATGTCCCCAACCTCCCCAATGTCCCCATTGTCCCCGATGTCCCCAACCCCCTGAATGTCCCCAATGACCCCATAGTCCCCCCATGTCCCCGATGTCCCCAATGTCCCCAATGTCCCCAACCCCCTGAATGTCCCCAACGTCCCTGATGTCCCCAATGTCCCCAACCCCCTGAATGTCCCCAACCCCCTGAATGTCCCCAAATGTCCCCATTGTCCCCAACCCCCTGAACGTCCCCAACGTGTCCCCAGGGTGCCGGGGGAGCCCCTGCCCCTGTCCCCGGGGGCGTTCGGGGGGGTGACGGCGGGGTCGCGCCTGCGGCTGCGGCCGGCGCTGGGCGAGCAGGGCGAGCGCCTGACCTGCAGGGCCACCAGCGCCGCACTGGGGGTGGCCGTCAGCGCCTCCCACCGCCTGGCCCTGCGCCGTGAGTGGCACTGGGGGGCACTGGGAGGCACTGGGAGGGACTGGGAGGGGGTGGGGGGGGAGTGGGGGGGAGTGGGGGGGCACTGGGAGGGGGTGGGGGGGGAGTGGGGGGGACTGGGAGGGACTGGGGGGCACTGGGAGGGGGTGGGGGGGGAGTGGGGTATACTGGGAGGGACTGGGGTGGGACTGGGAGGGGATGGAAGGGGACTGGGAGGGACTGGGAGGGACTGGGAGGGACTGGGAGGGACTGGGAGGGGATGGGGGGGGAGTGGGGGGGGACTGGGGGGGACTGGGAAGGACTGGGAGGGACTGGGGTGGGACTGGGAGGGGATGGAAAGGGACTGGGATATACTGGGAGGGACTGGGAGGGGGTGGGGGGGCACTGGGAGGGACTGGGAGGGGGTGGGGGGGGAATGGGGGGGGAGTGGGGGGGACTGGGAGGGACTGGGAGGGGGTGGGGGGGGAGTGGGAGGGACTGGGAGGGACTGGGAGGGACTGGGAGGGACTGGGAGGGGATGGGGGGGGAGTGGGGGGGGACTGGGGGGGACTGGGAGGGGGTGGGGGGGGAGTGGGATATACTGGGAGGGACTGGGAGGGGGTGGGGGGGCACTGGGAGGGACTGGGAGGGGGTGGGGGGGGAATGGGGGGGGAGTGGGGGGGACTGGGAGGGACTGGGAGGGGGTGGGGGGGGAGTGGGATATACTGGGAGGGACTGGGAGGGGACTGGGATATACTGGGAGGGACTGGGAGGGGACTGAGGGTTACTGGGAGGCCCTGGAGGTTACTGGGAGGCCCCTGGGGGTTACTGGGAGGCCCTGGAGATTACTGGGAGGCCCCTGGGCCTTACTGGGAGGGCTCTGAGTGTTACTGGGAGGTACTGGGAGTCCCCTGGTGGTTACTGGGCAGGCTCTGGAGGTTACTGGGAGGCCCCTGGGGCTTACTGGGAGGGCTCTGAGTGTTACTGGGAGGCACTGGGAGGGCACTGGGAGCTACTGGGAGGCCCCTGGGGCTTACTGGGCGGCACTGGGATGGCACCGGGGGTTAATGGGATGGCACTGAGTGTTACTGGGAGGCACTGGGAGTCCCCTGGCGGTTACTGGGCAGGCTCTGGAGGTTACTGGGAGGCCCCTGGGGCTTACTGGGAGGCACTGGGAGGACACTGAGGGTTACTGGGCAGGCACCGGGGTCACTGGAAGGCCCCTGGGGCTTACTGGGAGGGCTCTGAGTGTTACTGGGAGGCACTGGGAGGGCACTGGGAGCTACTGGGAGGCCCCTGGGGCTTACTGGGCGGCACTGGGATGGCACCGGGGGTTAATGGGATGGCACTGAGTATTACTGGGAGGTACTGGGAGTCCCCTGGTGGTTACTGGGCAGGCTCTGGAGGTTACTGGGAGGCCCCTGGGGCTTACTGGGAGGCCCCTGGGTCTTACTGGGAGGGCTCTGAGTGTTACTGGGAGGCACTGGGATGGCACTGGGAGCTACTGGGAGGCCCCTGAGGGTTACTGGGAGGCCCCTGGGCCTTACTGGGAGGCACTGGAGGTTACTGGGAGGCCCCTGGGGGTTACTGGCAGGCCCCTGGGGCTTACTGGGAGGCCCCTGGGCCTTACTGGGAGGCCCCTGGGTCTTACTGGGAGGGCTCTGAGTGTTACTGGGAGGCACTGGGAGGGCACTGGCAGCTACTGGGAGGCCCCTGGGGCTTACTGGGAGGACCCCGGGCCTAACTGGGAGCACTGGGCCCCCCCCCCCAGACGCTCCCCAGTTCACGGAGGGGGCGGGGGCGGAGGTGGTGGCGCTGGAGCACGGGGGGGCCCGGCTGCCCCTCGCCGTCCTCGCCCACCCCCCCGTGGACGCCTGCGCCTGGAGCCTGGACGGGCGCCCCCTGCGGCCCGGTGAGCGGCACTGGGAGCACTGGGAGGCACTGGGAGGGGGATACGGGAGCACTGGGGGACACTGGGAGGCACTGGGAGGGGGATACGGGGGTACTGGGGGACACTGGGAGGCACTGGGAGGGGGATACAGGGGTACTGGGGGGAACTGGGAGGCACTGGGAGGGGGTGTGGGGGCACTGGGGGGCACTGGGAGGGGGATATGGGGTTATTAGAGGGAACTGGGAGGCACTGGGAGGGGGTATTGGGGTTCTGGGAGGCACTGGGAAGAGGTACGGGGGTACTGGGAGGCACTGGGAGGGGGATACGGGGGTACTGGGGGGAACTGAGAGGTATTGGGAGGGGGTGCGGGGGTACTGGGGGGCACTGGGAGGGGGATATGGGGGTACTGGGGGGAACTGGGAGGCACTGGGAGGGGGTGCGGGGGTGCTGGGGGGAACTGGGAGTGGGGTATGGGGGTACTGGGGGGCACTGGGAGGCACTGGGAGGGGGTGTGGGGCCATGGAGGGGCACCGGGAGGGGGATACAGGGGTACTGGGGGGAACTGGGAGGCACTGGGAGGGGGTGCAGGGGTGCTGGGGGGAACTGGGAGTGGGGTATGGGGGTACTGGGGGCACTGGGAGTGGGGTATGGGGGTACTGGGGGGAACTGGGAGGCACTGGGAGGGGGTGCGGGTGGACTGGCGGGCACTGGGATAGGGGCATGGGGGTATTGGGGGGCACTGGGAGGGGGATATGGGGGTATTGGGGGGAACTGGGAGGCACTGGGAGGGGGTATGGGGGTTCTGGGGGGCACTGGGAGGGGGATGTGGGGGTACTGGGGGGCACTGGGAGGGGGATATGGGGGTACTGGGGGGCACTGGGAGGCACTGGGAGGGGGTGCGGGGGTACTGGGGGGCACTGGGAGGGGGATATGGGGGTACTGGGGGCACTGGGAGTGGGGTATGGGGGTACTGGGGGGCACTGGGAGGCACTGGAAGGGGCTATGAGGGTACTGGGAGGCACTGGGAGGGGGATGTGGGGGTATTGGGAGCACTGGGGTGCACTGGAAGGGGGATACGGGGTTACTGGGAGCATTGGGAGGCACTGGGAGGGGGTTGTGTGGCTACTGGAAGCACTGGGAGGGGTCTCTATGGTTACTGGGAGCTCTGGGAGGAGGCTCTATGATTACTGGGAGCACTGGGAGGGGGTTCTGTGCTTACTGGGAGCACTGGGACGGGGCTGTGTGCTTACTGGGAGCACTGGGAGGCAATGGGAGGGAGCTCTGTTGTTACTGGGAGCACTGGGAGGGGGCTCTATGCTTACTGGGAGCACTGGGAAGGAGCTGTGTGCTTACTGGGAGCACTGGGAGGAGGTTCTGTGCTTACTGAGAGCACTGGGAGGGAGCTCTGTTGTTACTGGGAGCACTGGGAGGGGGCTGTGTGGTTACTGGGAGCATTGGAAGGGAGCTCAGTGCTTACTGGGAGCACTGGAAGGCAATGGGAGGGAGCTCTGTGGTTACTGGGAGCACTGGGAGGGGGTTCTGTGCTTACTGGGAGCACTGGGAGGGGTGTCTATGCATACTGGGAGCACTGGGAGGGGGCTCTGTGCTTACTGGGAGCACTGGGAGGGGGTTCTGTGCTTACTGGGAGCACTGGGAGGGGTGTCTATGCATACTGGGAGCACTGGGAGGGGGCTCTGTGCTTACTGGGAGCACTGGGAGGGGGTTCTGTGCTTACTGGGAGCACTGGGAGGGAGCTCTATGCTTACTGGGAGCACTGGGAGGGGGTTCTGTGCTTACTGGGAGCACTGGGAGGGAGCTCTATGCTTACTGGGAGCACTGGGAGGGGGTTGTGTGGCTACTGGGAGCACTGGGAGGGAGCTCTATGCTTACTGGGAGCACTGGGAGGGGGTTCTGTGCTTACTGGGAGCACTGGGAGGGCGCCGTATGGCCACCGGTCAGATTTGGGGTCACCGGCAGGAGGAGCGGCAGCAAGCCCCGCCCCCTCCCCGTGACCCCGCCCTCTCTGACCACGCCCCCTCTCTGACCACGCCCCCTTTCCCTTGGCCACGCCCCCCCCTCCCAGAGGGGTCCCCCCGGCACCGGCTGCTGGCGGGGGGGGCCCTGGAGATCTCCAACGTGTCCCGGGGGGACGCCGGCACCTACGGGGTGCGGTGCCACAACGCCCAGGGCTCCGCCAGCGCCCACCTGCGCCTCACCGTGCACTGTGAGCACCCCGGCCCTACACGGACCGTTTGGACCCTATAGGGCCCCCTCTGTGCTCTATAGGGCCCCTTTGTGCTCTATAGGGCCCCTCTGTACCCTGTAGGGCCCCCTCTGTACCCTATAGGGCCCCTCTGTATGCTATAGGGCCCCTTTGTGCTCTATAGGGCCCCCTTTGTACCCTGTAGGGCCCCTTTGTACCCTATAGGGCCCCTTTGTACCCTATAGGGCCCTTTGTACTCTATAGGGCCCCCTTGTACCCTATAATGCCCCTTTGTACTCTATAGGGCCCCTTTGTATCCTATAGGGCCCCTTGAACCCTATAGGGCTCCTTAGTACCCTATAGAGCCCCCTTGTACCCTACAGGGCCCCTCTGTACCCTATAGTGCCCCTCTGTATCCTATAGGACCCCTTTGTACTCTATAGGGCCCCTCTATATCCTATAGGGTGCCTTCATACCCTGTAGGGCCTCTCTGTACCCTATAAGGCCCCTTTGTACTCTATAGAGCCCTTTGCACTATATAGGACCCCTCTGTACCCTATAGGATGCCTTTTTACCCTATAGTGCCCCCTTGTACCCTATAGCACCCCTTTGTATCCTATAGGGCCCCTCTGTAATCTATAGGGCCCGTTTCTACCCTATAGGGCCCCTCTGTACCCTACAGGGCCCATTTGTACCCTATAGGCCTCCTTTGAACTCTATAGGGCCTCTCTGTACCCTATAGGGCCCCTTGTACCCTATAGGGCTCCTTAGTACCCAATAGAGCCCCTCTGTACCCTATAGGACCCCTCTGAATCCTATAGGGCCCCTTTGTACTTTGTAGGGCCCCCTTGTACCCTATATGGCCCCCTTCTACCCTATAGGGCCTCATTGTACTCTACAGGGCCCCTTTGTATCCTACAGGGCCCCTCTGGACCCTATAGGGCCCCTTTGTACCCTATAGGCCCCCCTTGTACCCTATAGGGCTCCTCTGTACCTTATAGGACCCCTTTGTACCCTATAGCACCCCTCTGCACCCTATAGGGCCCCTTTGTACTCTATATGGCCCCTTTGTACCCTATAGGGCCTACATCATACCCTATAGGGCCCCAATACGCCTAATAGGGCCTCATTGTACCCTATGGGTCCCACAGCATCCTATGGAGCCTCATTGAACCCTATAGGGCCCCCGTCTTGTCCTATAGGGCTCCCATCCTACCCTATAGTGCCCTACAGCACCCTATGGTCCCCCATTGTATCCTACAGGGCGCCCATCGTACCCTATAGGGCCCCACAGCACCCTATAGCCCCTTATGACAACCCCATATCCCTTTATGGCACCCCATAACCCCATATAGGAACACCATAGTCCCCTGAAGTCAACCCTATAGCCCCTTATAACACCGCCTAGCCCCATATAGCCCCTTTAAGTCAACCCTATAGCCCTTTATGGCACCCCACAGCCCATTATAGCAGCCTATAACCCCTTTTTGGCACTCTGTAACCCCTTTATGGCACCCTATAACCCTTTATGGCACCCTACAGCCCCCTTATGGCACCCCATAGCCCCATATATCAACCCCATAGCCCCTTTAAGTCAGCCCCATAGCCCCTTATGGCACCCCATAACCCCTTATGGCACACCATAATCCCTTTATGGCACCCCATAACCCCTTATGGTGACCCCATAGCCCTTTATGGCACCCTATAACCCCTTCTGGCACCCCATAACCTCCTATATCAACCCCATAGCCCCTTTAAGTCAGCCCCATAACCCCTTATGACACCCCATAGCCCCTTATGGCGACCCCATAACCCTTTATGGCACCCTATCACCCCTTATGACACCCCATAGCCCCTTATGGTGACCCTATAATCACTTTATGGCACTTTATGACCCATTATGGCGACCCCATAACCCTTTATGGCACCCCATAACCCCTTTATGACACCCCATAGCCCTTTATGGCACCCCATAACCCCTTTATAGCACCGTATAACCCCTTATGACACCCTATAACTCCTTATGGCACCTTATAACCCCTTTATGGCACCCCATATCCCTTTATGGCAGCCTATAACCCCTTTAGGGCACCCTATAACCCCTTATGGCGACCCCATAACTCTTTATGACACCCCATAACCCCTTTATGGCACCCCATAACCCCTTTATGACACCCCATAGCCCTTTATGACACCCTATAACCCCTTTATGGCACCCCATAGCCCCTTCTGACACCCCATAGTCCTTTATGGCACCCTATAATCCCTTATGACACCCTATAACTCCTTATGGCACCCCATAACCCCTTTATGACACCCCATAACCCCCTTATGGCACCCCATCACCCCTTATGGTGACCCCATAGCCCCTTATGGCACCCTATAACACCTTTATGGCACCCTATAACCCCTTTATAGCACCCCATAACCCTTTATGGCACCCTGTAACCCCTTTATGGCACTCTATAACCCCTTTGTGGCACCCTATCACCCCTTATGACACCCCATAGCCCCTTATGGCGACCCTATAACCACTTTACAGCACCCTATAACCCCTTATGGTGACCCCATAGCCCTTTATGGCACCCTATAACTCCTTTAGGGCACCTTATAACCCCTTGATGGCACCCCATAACCCCTTATGGCACCCCATAGCCCTTTATGGCACCCTATAACCCCTTTATGGCACCCCATAACCCTTTATGGCACTCCATAACCCCTTTATAGCACCATATAACCCCTTATGGTGACCCCATAGCCCCTTCTGACACCACATAGCCCTTTATGGCACCCTATAACCCCTTTAGGGCACCCTATAACCCCTTATGGCGACCCCATAACCCTTTATGACACCCTATAGCCCCTTTATGGCACAACATAACCCCTTATGGTGACCCCATAGCCCCTTATGGCGACCCTATAACTCCTTTAGGTCACTCCATAACCCTTTATGGCAACCTATAACCCCTTATAGTGACCCCATAACCCTTTATGGCACCCTATAACCCCTTTATGGCACCCTCTAACCCCTTTAGGGCACCCCATAACCCCTTATGGTGACCCCATAACCCTTTATAGCACCCCATAACCCCTTATGACACCCCATAGCCCTTTATGACACCCTATAACCCCTTTATGGCACCCCATAGCCCCTTCTGACACTCCATAGCCCTTTATGGCACCCCATAACCCCTTTATGGCACCCCATAGCCCCTTATGGGACCCTATAACCCCTTTATGGCACCCCATAACCCTTTATGGCACCCCATCACCCCTTATGGTGACCCCATAGCCCTTTATGGCGACCCTAGAACACCTTTATGGCACCCTATAACCCCCTTTATGACACCCTATAACCCCTTTATGACACCCCATAACCCCTTTAGGTCACCCCATAACCCTTTATGGCACCCTATAACCCCTTGGGCACCCCATAACCCCTTTATGGCACCCTATAACCCCTTATGACACCCCATAGCCCCTTATGGGACCCTATAACCCCTTTATGGCACCCCATAACCCCCTTATGGCACCCCATCACCCCTTATGGTGACCCCATAGCCCCTTATGGCGACCCTAGAACACCTTTATGGCACCCTATAACCCCCTTTATGACACCCTATAACCCCTTTATGACACCCCACAACCCCTTTAGGTCACCCCATAACCCTTTATGGCACCCTATAACCCCTTGGGCACCCCATAACCCCTTTATGGCACCCCATAACCCTTTATGGCACCCCATAGCCCCTTTATAGCACCATATAACCCCTTATGGTGACCCCATAACCCCTTCTGACACCACATAGCCCTTTATGGCACCCTATAACCCCTTTAGGGCACCCTATAACCCCTTATGACACCCTATAACCCCTTTATGGCACCCCATCACCCCTTATGGCGACCCCATCACCCCTTATGGCGACCCCATAACCCCTTATGGTGACCCCATAGCCCCTTAGGGCACCCCATAACCCCCTTCTGACACCCCATACCCCATTATGACCCCCTATAACCCCCTATTACCCCCATCCCCCTGCCCCCCTGACCCCCTGCCCCCTGCCCCCTGCCCCCGTGCCCCCCTGACCCCATGACCCCATGACCCCTGACCCCTGACCCCGTGACCCTATAACCCGCAGACCCCCCGGTGATCGTGCGCGCCCCCGACCCGGTGCTGGTGGACGAGGGGGGCGGGGGGGAGCTGCTGTGCGAGGCCCGGGGGAGCCCCCTGCCCCCCGGCTGCCTGCGCTGGGGGCGCCTGGTACGGGGGGGGGGGGGGGGGGGGATTTGGGGTGGGGGGGGGGTTATTGGGGTTGGGGGGGCGTTGGGGTGTGGGGAGGATGGGGTGGGATAATTGGGGTGGGGGGATATTGGGGTGGGGGGCAATGGGGTGGGGGGGGCGATGGGGTGGGGGGGCGACATAGGGGGACATTGGGGTGGGGGGGGCTTTGGGGTGGGGGGGTCATTGGGGTGGGGGGGCATTGGGGGGATAATTGGGGTGGGGGGACATTGGGGTGGGGGGGCATTGGGGTGGGGGGGTCATTGGGGGGGAAATTGGGGTGGGGATATTGGGGTGGGGGGGGCTTTGGGGGGGGCAATGGGGTGGGGGCGACATGGGAGGATAATTGGGGTGGGGGGGCTTTGGGGTGGGGGGACATTGGGGTGGGGGGGGTTCTGGGGTGGGGGGGACAATTGGGTGGGGGGCACATGAGGGGACGTTGGGGTGGGGGGGGCATTGGGGTTGGGGGGGTCATTGGGGTGGGGGGGGCATTGGGGGGATAATTGGGGTGGGGGGGGCTTTGGGGTGGGGGGGGCATTGGGGGGGAAATTGGGGTGGGGGGGACATGGGGGGGATAATTGGGGTGGGGATATTGGGGTGGGGGGGTCATTGGGGTGGGGAGCACATGGGGGGATAATTGGGGTGGGGGGGGCATTGGGGGGAAATTGGGGTGGGGGGACATGGGGTGGGGGGGGCAATGGGATGGGGGGGAAATGGGGGGGCTTTGGGGTGGGGATATTGGGGTGGGGGGGATAATTGGGG
>NW_028136647.1:0-19244 GCF_965140915.1 Aythya marila | reverse complement strand
CCTCCCATTGACCCCCTCCCAATTCCCCCCCCACTACCCCCTCCACCTCGGCGCCCCCTCCCATTGACCCCTCCCCAACGCCCCCCCATCCCCATTACCCCCCCCAATTGCCCCCCCCAATACCCCCCCCATTTGCCCCCCCCGGTAACCCCCCCCTCCGAATTAACCCCCCCGGTGCCCCCTCCCATTGACCCCCCCATCCCATTAACTCCCCCCAATACCCACCCATCCCCATTACCCCCCCCATTACCCCCCCATTTGCCCCCCCCGGTTACCCCCCCCCCAATTAACCCCCCCGGTGCCCCCTCCCATTGACCCCCCCCCCCCAATTACCTCCCCCATTACCCTCCCCATTGCCCCCCCCAACCCCATTACCCCCAATTACCCCCCCATTGCCCCCCCCATCCCCATACCCCCCCCAATAACCCCCATCCCACTGACCCCCCCCAATTACCCCCCCAATTACCCCCCCCATCCCCATACCCCCCCCATTGCCCCCCCATCCTATTGCCCCCCCCCAATTACCCCCCCATTGCCCCCCCATCTCATTACCCGCCCCAACTGCCCCCTCCCCAATACCCCCCCATCCCCATACCCCCCCCATTGCCCCCCCATCCCATTGCCCCCCCCCCCCCAATTACCCCCCTCCCCTCCCCCCCCCCTCCTCACCCGCTCCCCCGTAGCCGCTGGCGATGGCCCAGGCCAGGCTGGCGGCGCTGCGGGCCCGGGCCCCGTCGTAGCGCTCGAGCGGGCGGATCTCGGGCTCCAGCAGGCCCCGGCGCATGGCCGACAGCGGGGGGGGCCCCGGGGGGGGGCACCGGAGGGGTCCCGGTAACCGGGGGGGGGGTCCCGGGGCCGGGGGAGGGGGTCCCGGGAAGGGGGGGGGGGGGGCACCGGGAGGCTCCGTCAGGCGGCTCCGGGCCGCTCGGGAACCCTCGGCAAGGTTCGGCAAGGTTCGGAAGGGGTCGGGTGGGCTCGGGGAGGGGCTCGGGGAGGGGTTCGGGGAGGGTTCGGAAAGGTTCGGGTGGGCTCGGGGAGGGTTCGGAAAGGTTCGGGGAGGGTTCGGGGGGGTTCGGGTGGGCCCGGCGCGGCTCGGCGGCGGCGGGCGCGGCCCCAGGTGCGTGAGGGGGCGGGGCCGCGGCACGTGACCGCAGGTGCGCCCCGCCCCCTGCTCCTGCCCGCCCCCCCGCGGGCTGGTGCCGGAGGGGAGGGGCTGGAGGAGGGGGGGACTGGAGGGACTGGGGGGGACTGGGGGGGACTGGGGACGCTAGGGGGAGTAGGGGGAGTGGGAGGGAATAGGGGGAGCTGGGAGAACTGGGAGGGATACTGGGAGTACTGGGAGGAACTGGGGGGACTGGGAGCACTGGGGGGGCACTGGGGGAATTGGGGAACACTGGGGGGACACTGGGAGGGACTGGGGGACACTAGGGGGAGTGGGGGGAACTGGGGGGGACTGGGGGGACTGGGAGCACTGGGAGGGCACTGGGGGAATTGGGGGACACTGGGGGGAGTGGGGGGACTGGGAGGGACTAGGGGAAACTGGGAGAACCAGGAGGGATACTGGGAGTACTGGGAGGAACTGGGGGATGCTGGGGAGACACTGGGGGGACTGGGGGACATTAGGGGGACTGGGGGGACTGGGAGAACTGAGAGGGATAGTGGGAATACTGGGAGGAACTGGGGGATGCTGGAATGGCTGGGGGTGCACTGGGGGGACTGGGAGCACTGGGGGACCTTAGGGGGACTGGGAGAACTGGGAGGGATACTGGGAGTACTGGGAGGAACTGGGGGATGCTGGGATGGCGGGGGATGCACTGGGAGAACTGGGAGGGACTGGGGGGCACTGGGGGGGATGAGGGGGCACAGGGACTGGGGAGGACTGGGGGACGCTAAGGGGGCACTGGGGGGACTGGGAAAACTGGGAGAACTGGGGGATGTTAGGGGGAGTGGAGGGACCGGGGGAACTGGGAGGGACTGGGGTGACTGAGGGACACTGGGGGGAAACTGGGGGACAATGTGGGAATTGTGGGAGGCGGGGGACAATGGGGAGAACTGGGAGCTACTGGAGGTACTGGGGGGGCTACTGGGAAAGACTGGGGGAACTGGGAGAGCTGCAAGGAGCTGGGGGGCACGGGGGGGCTACTGGGTGAACTGGGAGGCACTGGGAGCACTGGTGTGTGCACACGCGTGGCCCTCCCCCCCCCCGGTCCCCCCCCCTCGTGTCCGTGTCCCCCCCCCGCGTGGCCGTGTCCCCTCCCCCCGTGGCCGTGCCCCCCCCGCCCCCCCCCCCGTGCCCTATTTTCCTGCCAGCGGCCATGGCAACGCGGGGCCGGGGATGGGGACACGGGGGGGGGGGACACGGGGGGGGGGGGGGGCACTGGGAGGACACGGGGGGGGCGTTGGGGGCACTGGAGGGGGGACTGGGGGCACTGGGAGACACTGGGAGGACACTGGGGGGGGCACTGGGACACTGGGGGACACTGGGGGGGGGACATTGGGGCCCCGGGGGGGGGACACAGGGGACAGGGCGCGGTGGCGCTGCGGGGCGTGCCCCGCCCCTCCCCTCCCCTCCCCCCTCCCAGTTCCACCAGTTCCACCAGTTCCACCCCCCCCCAACCCTCCACTAATCCCCGGAGCCGCCGCGGGGAGGATTAAAGGGGGGGGGGGGGGGGAATGGTGCCCCCCCCCCTGCCGGCACCCCCAGACCCCCCTCCTGCCCCTCACCCCCCCCCCCCCCGAGAAACTGCTTGTGCAAGGGGTGGGTGTGCACGGGGGGGGTGTAAGGGAGGGGGTGAGTGTGCAAGGGGGTGGGTGTGCAAGAGGTGGGTGTGCAAGGCTGGGTGCACATGGGTGGGCGTGCAAGGGTGAGTGTGCAAGGGGTGGGTGTGCAGGGGGTGGGTGTGCAAGGGGTGAGTGTGCAAGGGGCATTAGTGCATGGGGTGAGTGTGCAAGGGCGTTTGTGCATGGGTGGGTGTGCAGTGGTGAGTGTGCAAGGGGCGAGTGTGCAAGGGTGAGTGTGTGCAGGGTGTTTATGCACGAGGGTGAGCGTGCAAGGGGTGTTTGTGCACAGGGTGAGTGTGCACGGGGTGAGTGTATGCAGGGCGTCTGTGCATGGGGTTGGGTGTGCAAGGGGTGGGATGTGCACAGGGTGGGTGTGCAAGGGGTGTTTGTGCATGGGGTTGGGTGTGCAAGGGGTGCGGCGTGCACAGAGTGATTGTGCAAGGGGTGTACGTGCAAGGCATGCATGCTCAAGGAGGGAGTGTGCACGGGGTGAGTGTGCAGGGGCTGGGTGTGCAATGGTGAGTGTGCAAGGGGTGCTTTTTACCAGGGTGGGTGTGCGAGGGGAGTTGATGCGTGTGTGTCTGTGCACGGTGTGGGGTTTTGCAAGGGGCGTTTGTGCATGGGTGAGTGTGCACGGGGGTGAGTGTGCAAGGGGAGTTTGTGCGTGGGTGGGTGGGTGTGCACAGGGTGATTGTGCAAGGGGTGTACGGGCAAAGCGTGCATGTGCACAGAGGGAGTGTGCAGGGGGTAGGTGTTCAGGGGGTGGGTGTGCAAGGGGAGTTTGTGCATGTGTGGGTGTGCAAGGAGTGAGTGTGCAAGGGGTGTTTGTGCATGGGTGAGTGTGCACAGGGTGATTGTGCAAGGGGTGTACATGCAAAGCGTGCACGTGCAAGGAGGGAATGTGCAGGGGTGAGTGCAAGGATGCGTGTGCAAACTGCATGTACAGGGGGTGGGTGTGCAAGGGGTGCACGTGCAAAGCTTGCAAGTGCAAGGCCGCCTGTGCACGGGGTGCGTGTGCAAAGATGGGTGTGCGCAGCGTTTGCACGGGCAGAGGGGGGGTCTGCGCGAGGGGCGTGCATGTGAGGAGCGAGTGTGCAACGGCTGCACGTGCAAGGCGCTTGGACACGGGGGTTGGGTGTGCAAAATGCACGTGCAGGGGGGCGGGCGTGCAAGGGGGGGTGCCCTTGCTTGCAAGGGGTGCGCGTGCAAAACTTGGGGTGCGTGTGCAAGGGGTGTGTGCGTGTGCAAGGGGTGCTTGTGCAAGGGGTGCTTGTGCAACGGGTCTGTGCGTGTGCAAGGGGTGCGTGTGCAAGGGGTGCTTGTGCAAGGGGTGCTTGTGCAACGGGTCTGTGCGTGTGCAAGGGGTCCTTGTGCAAGGGGGGGGCGTGCAAAATTCCCACATGCCAGGGGCACCTGTGCACGGGGGGGGCTTGCACGAGGGACGCGTGTGCAAGGGCTCTGCTTGCACACGCGTGTGTAAAGGGGGGGGGCGATCCCAAAAAGCACAAGGCGAGGGGGGGGGGTCACGAGCCTTTATTTTTGGGGGGGGGGGGCGGGGGGGGCTGTACAGGGCCTGGCCCCGCCCCGGGGGGGTCCCGAGGGGGCGGGGCCCAAGCAGGGAAAAAGGGGGGGGGGGCGCTGTGACGTCATACCGTGGTGCCCCCCCCGGGGGGGGGGGGTGAGCTGCCAGTGGGGGGGGGGCGTGGGGGGGCTCGGGGGGTGGGGGCTGGAATGTGATGAAGTGCCCGAAAATGGGGGGGGGGCGGGGGGGGGTCAAGGGGGGGGGCAAGGGTGGGGGGGGGGCATAATTGGGGGAGGGGGCACAAAGGGAGGGGGGGTCCCCAACATTGGGGGTCCCAGGACATGGGGGGGGGGGGCTTTGATGGTGGGGGGGGGAGTCCCCTAAACGGGGGGGGGGGCGTGGGCTGGGGGGGGCGTCCCACACTGGAGGGGGTCCCAAAATGGGGGGGGGGGCCAATCTGGGGGTCCCTGTACTCGGGAGGGGGGGGTCCCAGACTGGGGGGGTCCCGGGACACAACGGGGGGGGCAGTGTAAAAATGAACATTTTCCCCCCCAAAATGAGCTTAAAAATGTGGGTTTTTGTTTTGTTTTTTTTTTTTTTTTTGGGGGGGTGGCACTTGGGTGCTGAGGGGGTCCCCTTTATGGGGGGGGGGTCCCCTTTATGGAGGGGGTGGTCCCAAGGTCCCCATGGTGGGGGGGGGTCCCTGGGTTGTCCCCATGCTGGGGGTGGCACTTGGGTGCTGGGGGGGGGGGGTCCCATTATGGGGGGGGTCCCTATTATAGGGGGGGTCCCCATTAAGGTGGGGGTGTCCCCATTATGGGGGGGTCCCCTTGGGGTGTCCCCATACTTGGGGAGGGTCCCTATTATGGGGGGGTTCCCCATATTTTGGGGGGGGGGGGGCATTATTGGGTGGGGGTCCCTTGGGGTGTCCCCATACTTAGGGTGGTCCCTATTCTGGGGGGGGGTGTCCCCATATTTGGGGGTGTCCCCATTATGGGGGGGGGTCCCCAGGGTGGGGAGTGGCTGGGGGGGGTCCCCACACTTGGGGGGGGGTCCCCTTGGGGGTATCCCCATGGTGGGGGTGTCCCCATGGTGGGGTTGTCCCCATACCTGGGGGGGGGACCCTATGCTGGTGGGGGGGGGGGGGCCCTTGGGGTGCTCCCCCCTCAGGCAAACACCTGCCTCTTGGGGGGGGGCTGCTCGGGGGGCGGGGGCAGGGGGGGGCCCAGCTGGGTCTGGGGGGGGGGGGGGCCCAGCAGGTTGGGGCTGGGGGTGGCCTCGGACCAGTCGGGGAGGGAGGGGGGCGAGGGGCTGGCCCAGGGCTCGGGGGTCTCGGGGAGGGGGTGAGGTAGGGGTGCTCGCTGGGCACCCCCAGGAAGGCCCCCCCGTACTCTTCCCCCCCCCCCGGGGAAATAAGGGGGGGGCCCCCCCCCCACCCTGGGGGGAGCGGGGTGGGGGTCCGCGCCCCACGGCGCCGGGGGGCAGCAGCAGGGTGGGGGCGAAGCTTTGCCCCGGGGGGGAGGGGGCAAGGGGGGGTGCGGGGGGGCCCCCAACCCGGGGTGGGGGGCGCCTCGGCCGTGCCACTCGTAGGGGACGGCCACCAAACGGGACGAGTTGGGGGGCGGGGGGGGGACGACGACGGGACCCCCGGCGCCCCCCGGCAGCCTCGCCACCCCCAGGGCGACGGCGAAGGCAGGGGGGGGCCCCGGCGGCGGCGGCGGCGGCGGTTCCAGCCCGGTGGGGGGGGGGGGCGGGGGCACCCCAAAAAGCCCGGGGGACGCGGGGTTGGGCCCGTAGGGTGACCCCAAAGACTCGACGGGGGACAAGGTGACCGAGCTCTCCAAGCCGGGGGGGCACTCGTTTTTTTTGCTGCGCCCCTTGGCACCCCCTTTCCCCCCGCCCCCCCCGGGCCGCCGGCTCTTTTTGGGGGGCAGGAAGGCGACGACGGCGGAAGAAGAAGAAGAAGAAGCAGAAGCAGCAGAAGGGGGCCCCAGTAACGCCGGGGGGGGCAGGGAGGTGGCGGGGGGGCTGCGGCCCCCCCCGTGGTGGTCCAGCAGGCGGACGATGTCGTGGTGGCGGCGCTGGTGGCCGATGTCCCGGGGGAGGCGGTCCAGGTGGTCGCTGATGTCGCGGTTGGCGCTGTGCTCCAGCAGGATGCGCGCCGCCTCGTAGCTGCCCTCCCGGGCGGCCAGGAACAGCGGGGTCTCCTCCTGGGGAGGGGGGGGGTTGGAAGGGGAGGTGGGGGTGAGGGAAGGGGTGGTGGGGGAGGTGGGGGTGGTTGGGGAGAGATTTGGGGTAACGGGGGTGTGTGTCGGGGGCGATGGGGTCAACGGGGCGGCTCCGTGGGGTAATGGGGACAGCTCCTCGGGGTAATGGGGGCAATGGGATCAATGGGACACCTCTTGGGGTCAATGGGATCAATGGGACACTTGTTGGGGTCAATGGGGCATCTCGCTGGGTTAAGGGGGTCAATGGGACACCTCTTGGGGTCAATGGACTCAGTGGGGCAGCTCTCTGGGGCAATGGGGACAGCTCCTGGGGCAATGGGATCAATGGGGCATCTCATGGGGTCAATGGGGTCAATGGGACACCTCTTGGGGTCAATGGGGCATCTTCTAAGGTCAATGGGATCAATGGGACACCTGTTGGGGTCAATGGGATCAATGGGGCAGCTCTCTGGGGCAATGGGGACATCTCCTGGGGGCAATGGGATCAATGGGGTGGCTCCGTGGGGCAATGGGGACAGTTCCTGGGGGCAATGGGGTCAATGGGACACCTGTTGGGGTCAATGGGGCATCTCCTGGGGCCAATGGGACACTGTTGGGGTCAATAGGACCAATGGGACGCCTGTTGGGGTCAATGGGATCAATGGGGCGGCTCCGTGGGGCAATGGGGACATCTCCTGGGGTCAATGGGACCAATGGAACACCTCTTGGGGTCAATGGAGTCAATGAGACACCTCTTGAGGTCAATGGGATCAATGGGACAGCTCTCTGGGGCAATGGGGGCATCTCCAAGGGTCAATGGGATCAATGGGACATCTCCTGGGGTAAATGGGGCATCTTCTGGGGGTCAATGGGATCAATGGGGCATCTCCTGTGGTCAATGGGTTCAATAGGGCATCTCCTAGGGTCAGTGAGATCACTGGGGCCACCTCTTGGGGTCAACGGGACATCTCCTGGGGTCAATGGGATCAACAGGACATCTCCAGCGGTCAATGGGGCATCTCCTGGGGTCAATGGGGTCAATGGGACACCTCTTGGGGTCAATGGGGCATCTCCTGGGGTCAATGGGGTCAATGGGACACCTCTTGGGGTCAATGGGGCATCTCCTGGGGTCAATGGGGTCAATGGGACACCTCTTGGGGTCAATGGGACATCTCCTGGGGGTAATGGGATCAATGGGGTGGCTCCTAGGATCAATGGGGTCAATGGGACACCTCTTGGGGTCAATGGGGCATCTCCCGGGGCTGTGGGGTGCGCAGGCCCCAGGGGAACGGGGTCTGGGGGGGCAGCTGGACGTTGGGGGGTCCCCTATTGGGGGCGGGGGTCCCTGTGGGGTCGCCCCCCCACCTTGCTGTCCTGCATGTCCTTGTTGGCCCCGTTCTTCAGCAGCGCCAGCGTCGCCTCCATGTTGTTCACGGCCGCCGCCCAGTGCAGGGCGGATTTCCCTGGGGGGGGGCACAGGAGGGTGAGACCGGGACCCCCCCCAGAACCCCATGGGCACCCCCAGACACCCCCAGGTGCCCCCAGAACACCCCCAGCCCCCCCTCAAGGACACCCCCAGACCCCCCCAGGTCCCCTAAGGACACGCCCAGCCCCCGCCCCCGCCACCCCCAGACACCCTCAGGATGCCCCCAGGACCCCCCCAGGACACCCCTAGACCCCCCAGGTGGCCCAAGGACACCCCAGCCCCCCCCCACCAAGGACACACCCAGGACACACCCACATCCCCCAGGATACCCCCAGGACACCACAAAACACCCCCAGACCCCCCCCCAGGACACCCCCAGACCCCCTCAAGGACACCCCTAGACCCCACCAGGTCCCCCCAGGACACCCCCAGCCCCCCCCGGACGCCCCCAGGACACCCCAGAACTCCCCAGACACCCCCAGGTCCCCAAAGGACACCCCCAGCCCCCCTCCCAGGACACCCCCAAAACACCCCAAAACACCCCCAGGCCCCGCCAGGACACCCCCAGACCCCCCCAGGACCCCCTCAAACACCCCCAGGACACCCCTAGACCCCCCCAGACCCCCCCAAAACACCCCCAGGTCCCCCAAAACACCCCCAGGACACCTCCCAGCCCCCCCTAGCACCCCACCAACCCCCCTCCAGACCCCCCCCTCCCAAAAACCCCCCCCCCCCCCCACCGGTCTCATCGACGGCGTTGACGTCGGCGTGGCAGGCGATGAGCTCCTCCACCATGCCCTCCACCGCCAGGCGCGCCGCCAGGATGAGTGCGGTGGAGCCGTCGGCCATGCGGGCGTCCAGGTCGGTCGAGCGGTTCCGGATCAGGATCTGGGGGGCGGGAGGGGGTGTGGGGGGGGTGTGGGGGGGCAGCGGGGTGAGGGGGGGGTGGAATTGGGGGTGCGGTGGAGGTAGGGGTAAGGGGGTGCCCCACAGTGGGGTTGTTGGAGTTGGGGAGTGCGGCGGGGCTCCGGGGCACATGGGGGTTCATCGGGGCAGCGCCCAAGTCCTGGTGTCTTGGTGGGTGCCCCATGGTGGGGTGACCCGTGGTGGCACCCCATGACCCATGGTGGCACCCCATGACCAACAGTGGTACCCCATGACCGAGGGTGGCACCTCATGACCCATGGTGGCACCCCATGACCAATGGTGGCACCCCATGACCGATGGTAGCACCCCATGACTGATAGTGGCACCTCATTACCCATGGTGGCACCCCATGACCAATGGTGATGCCCCATGACCAATAGTGACACCCCATGACTGATGGTGGCACCTCATGACCCATGGTGGCACCCCATGACCCATGGTGGCACCCCATGACCTGTGGAGGCACCCCCTGACCCTATGACAGCAGGCAATGCCCTACAAGCACTGACCTTGCTGGGCGCCCCTTAACCATGTCAGGTGCCCCATAACCGTGTTGGGTGTCCCATGATGAAACTGGGTGCCCCAGGACCTTGCTGGGTGCCCCATAACCACGTTGGGTGCCCCATGATGACGATGGGTGCCCCATATAACCATGCGGGGCACCCCATAACCACGTTGGGTGCCCCATGACCACGCTGGGTGCCCTATGATGATGCTGGGTGCCCCATGATGATGCTGGGTGCCCCATATAACCACGCTGGGCGCCCCATAACCACACCGGGCACCCCACGACCGCGCCGGGCGCCCCCACCTGGAAGACGCCCTGCGCGTCGGCGGTGACGGCGGCGTGCAGCGGGGTGCGCCCGGTGTTGTCCTGGGCGTTGGTGTCGGCGCCGGCGTCCAGGAGGCGCTTGGCGGCGTCGGCGCGGGCGTAGCGGGCGGCGAGGTGCAGGGCGGTCTCGCCCGTGCGATCCGTCTGGGCGCCCAGGCTGGCGCCCTGGCAGATGAGGTCGCCGATGATGCCGGCCGAGGCGTCCTCGCCCTCCTCATCCTCGGCCACCTCGGCCTCCACGCCGCCCCCGCAGAAGGAGGCCAGCATCAGCGGCGTGAAGCCATCTGCGGGGGACACGGGGAGGGGGGGTCTCCCGGTGGCCTCGGACCCTAAATCAGTCCCTACCAGGTCCCAGCTGGCCCCAAAAGCCGTGGGAGCCTCCTCGTCCCGTCCCATCCTACTCTTGGCCCCATACATCTCCCATACCCATGATGGCCCCACGGTGGCCCTACAAGGGCCGTGGTGGCCCCATGCCCATGGTGGTCCCACAGGGCATCCTACCTGACCCTACAATGCCCCCCCAAACTTATGGTGGTCCACCGTGCCCCATGTCCATCCTACCTGACCCTACAACACCCCCCCATCCCCATTGGGGTCCCCCATGTCCCACATCCATCCTACCTGACCCTACAATGTCCCCGCGTCCCTATGGTAGTCCCCCATCCCCCACATCCATCCTATCTGACCCCATAATGCTCCCCCATACCCATGCTGGTCCCCCAAGCCCCATATCCATCCTACCTGACCCTACAACACCCCCCATCCCCATTGGGGTCCCCCAAGCCCCACACCCATCCTACTTGACCCCACAACGCCCCCCCATCCCCATTGGGGTCCCCCATGCCCCACCTCCACCCACCTGACCCCACAACGCCCCCAACCCCACGGGGGTCCCCCAGCACCCCCCCTTTCACCCCCCCTTGCCCCACCTGGCCCTCGGACGTTGACGTCCACGCAGTCGGAGTCGAACTCCCCCTGGGGGGGGGTCAGCGCCATGGTGGGGGGCATGCGGATGTCGGCCGCCACCAGGTGATGCTGGGTCCACTGGCGGCAGTCCACAGGGTCCTGGGGCTCTGCGCCCCCCTCCTCCACCTGACGGACCCCCCCAACTGTCACTGTTTGTTTTTTTTTTTGGGGGGGGGGGTGAGGGACCCCCACACAAAAGGGTGCTGGGGTACGGGGCCCCCACACCCGTGAAGATGCCCGGGGTGAGGGTGCTGGGACCCCCCCCCGTGCACCCATGGGGGTGTTCAATGGGGGGTGCCGGGACCCCCACCCACCTATGAGGGTGTTGGGACCCCCCCCCCCGTCTGTATTGGTGTCCAGAAGTGAGGGTGCTGGGACCCCCACCCATGGGGGCACCCAGACCAAAGCTGGGGCTAAGGGGACGCTCTGCTGGGGGGGGGGGGGGGTGTACTGGGACCCTGTGCTTCCCCCCAGTGACCCCCCCCGGTGCCCCCCCCCAGTACCTTGAGCCTCTTGGCCTCGGGGCAGGCGCCCTCCGACCACTCCTCCGAGGGCTCCCCCACCAGGCTCTCGCCCTTCCCCATCGTCCTGGGGGGGGGGGGGGAGGGCAGGTGTCAGCCACTCTAGGTGGGGGCACCCCCAGCTGCACCAGTACCCCCCCTGGTTCCCACATCCCCATCATCCCCAGTGCCCCCCAGTTGCCCCAGTGCCCCCCAGCTCCTTCATTCCCACCATCCCAGTGTCCCCCAGTTGCCCCAGTACTCCCCCAGCCGCCTACCCCAGTGCCTCCCAGTTGCCCCAGTACCCCCCAGCTCCCTCATCCCCCCATCCCCAGTGCTCCTAGCTTCCCAACCCCAGTGCCCCCCAGTTGCCCCAGTGCCCCCCAGCTCCCCCATCCATCCCCCCATCCCAGTGCCCCCAGCTCCCCCATCCCAGTGCCCCCAGTTGCCCCAGTGCCCCCCACCTCCCCCATCCATCCCCCCATCCCAGTGCCCCCAGCTCCCCCACCCCAATCCCAGTGCTCCTAACTTCCCCCAAAACCAATCCCAGTTCCCCCCCGGTTGCCCCACTGCCCCCCAGCTTCCTCATTCCCCCATCCCAGTGCCCCCCAGCTCCCTCATTCCCACCATCCCAGTGCCCCCCAGTTGCCCCAGTATCCCCCCAGCTCCCCCATCTCCCCATCCCAGTGCCCCCAGCTCCCCCATCCCAATCCCAGTGCCCCCCAGTTGCCCCAGTATCCCCCCAGCTCCCCCATCCCCACATCCCAGTGCCCCCCAGTTGCCCCATTGACCCCCAGCTCCCCCATCCCCCCATCCCCGTGCCCCCCAGTTGCCCCAGTATCCCCCCAGCTCCCCCATTCCCCCATCCCAGTGCCCCCCAGCTCCCCCACAACCCACTCCCAGTTCCCCCCAGTGCCCCCCAGTTCCCCCCAGTGCCCCCCAGTCCTCACTTCATGCCCAGGGCGTCCTGCCCCACGGGCTCCCTCCGGTCCTTGTTGCTGCCCTTGGCCAGGCTGAAGCCCTCGGGGAACCAGAGGGTGCTGTGCTCCCGCTTGCGCCGCGCCACCAGTACTCCCAGTACGGCGATGGCCAGCAGGATCAGGCCCCCCACCACCACCAGCGGCAGCAGCCGCACCGGGTCCGGCTCCTCGGGGAGTTTGTCCCCTGCGGGATGGGGGCGGTCAGGGCAGAGGCAGCACGGGGACACCGGGGGGGCTGGGGGGACCAGTGGGGTGCTGGGGGCACCAGTGGGGTGCTGGCACCATGGGGCCACCCATCCCATTTGGGCCACCATAAGGGTACTGGGACCATGGAGCCACCCATCCCATTGGGGTCACCCATCCCACTGGGGACACCCATCCCATTGGGGTCACCCATCCCACTGGGGACACCATAAGGGTGCTGGGGACACCAGTAGGGTCCTGGGCACCATGGGGACACCCATCCCATTGGAGCCATCCATCCCATTAGGGACACCCATCCTACTGGGAACACCATCAGGGTGCTTTCACCATGGAGCCACCCATCCCACTGGGGCCACCCATCCCATTGGGGACACCATAAGGGTGCTGGCACCATGGGGACACTCATCCCATTGGGGTCACCCATCCCATTAGGGACACCATCAGGGTACTGGGACAATGGAGCCACCCATCCCATTGGGGTCACCCATCCCAGTGGGGACACCAGTGGGGTGCTGGCACCATTGGGACACCCATCCCATTGGGGACACCCATCCCTTGTCCCTTGGGGGCCCTCCCCTGCCTCGGGGTCCCCTCCCCTCGTCCCGGGGGGGCCCTCACCGCGCACGGCCTTGATGGGGTAGGGGAAGTGGAGGCGCTCGAGGGCGGAGAGGGCGCCCAGGTAGTCGGCGGCGCTGCGGGTGTCGGGGAAGCACTGGTCGGACGCCTGCGAGCACAGCCGGTTGTCGATCTCCAGCGTCACCACCGAGCTGCGGGGACACCGCGGTCAGCGGGGACACGGGGGGGCAGCGGGGACGCCGGGGGTCATGGGGACACCGGGGGCAGTGGGGACACTGGGGGTAATGGGGACATGGGGGGCAGTGGGGACACTGGGGGTAATGGGGACAGCGGGGGTAATGGGGACACAGGGGGTAATGGGGACATGGGGGGCAGTGGGGACACTGGGGGTAATGGGGACACTGGGGGGTAATGGGGACATGGGGGGCAGTGGGGACACTGGGGGTAATGGGGACACTGGGGGTAATGGGGACACTGGGGGCAGTGGGGACAACGGGGGTAGCCAGGACACCGGGGGTAATGGGGACACCGGGGGCAGTGGGGACACTGTGGTCAGTGGGGACACCGGGGGCAATGGGGACATGAGGGTAATAGGGACACCGGGGGTAATGGGGACACCGGGGGCAGTGGGGTCCCCCAGTTCTTGGTGCGCGGTGCCCATGGCCCGCCCCCCAGTGCGGTGGGTGACCATCGGGTGGCCCTAAAGAACCGGCAGCCGAGGCCCCGTGGCACCCATGTCCCCCACCCCATATCCCCCACCCCATCCCATCCTATCCTTATCCCACCCATGGCCCCCACCTCATAGCCCCCACCCCACCCCATCCATGTCACCCATCCCATCCCATCCCACCCCACCCCATCCCCCCACGGCCCCCATCCCATAGCCCCCACCCCATCCATCCCTCCCCATCCATCCCATCCCATCCCCATCCCATCCCATGTCCCCCACCCTACCTCACCCCATCCCATCCCAACCTCACCCTGTCCCCATTCCATCCCAATCCATCCCATGTCCCCCACCCCACCCCATCCCATCTTTATCCCACCCACGGTCCCCATCCCATGTGCCCCCCTCCCATCCCATCCCATCCCATCCCATCCCATCCCATCCCATCCCATCCCATCCCATCCCATCCCATCCCACCCCACCCCATCCCATCCCATCCCACCCCATCCCATCCCATCCCACCCCATCCATGTTGCCTATCCCATCCCATCCCATGTCCCCCACCCCATATCCCCCACCCCATCCCATCCCATCCCATCCCATCCCATCCCACCCCATTCATCCCATCCATCCCATCCCAATCCCATCCCATGTCCCCCACCCCATCTCCCCCACCCCATCCACCCCATCCATCCCATCCCACCCCACCCCATCCCATCCCCATCCCAATCCCACCCCATGTCCCCCACCCCATCCATCCCATCCCACCCCACCCCAATCCCATCCCCACCCCATCCCAATCCCCACCTCACCCACATCCCCCACCCCTTTCCCCACCGTCCCCCCACTCACCCTATAACCTCATCGCCCTCCCCTTGCGGGCTCTCCCCATGGCCTGGATCCAGCTCCCTCCTCTTCCTCCTCTTCCTCTCCCCGCGGGGCCGGTAATAGGGTCGGATCATCATCTCCCCGCGCGCGTCCAGGCGGATGCGCAGCGAGGTGCGCAGGATGGTGCTGAGGCCCTGCAGGAAGGCGGCGCTGGCTCGGCGCAGCTCCTCGGGGGGCAGCAGCACCGTCACCACCAGCACCCCCCGGGCCAGGCTTTGGGGGACGCGGGGGGCGCAGTCCAGGCCGTCCCAGGCGCACTCCTCGCTGTTGCAGCCTTGGTCGCAGCGCCCGTCGGCGAAGTGGTCGGAGCAGTACTGGGCGTACAGGGGGCTGCGGGGGGGCAAGGGGGGGTTATGGGGGGGGTTATGGGGTGGGTGTGGGGTGGGTGTGGGGTGGGTGTGGGGTGGGGGGGGTATGGGGTGGGGGCGTTATGGGGTGGGGATGGAAGTGGTCGGAGCAGTACTGGGCGTACAGGGGGCTGCGGGGGGGCAAGGGGGGGTTATGGGGGGGGTGTGGGGTGGGTGTGGGGTGGGGGGGGTATGGGGTGGGGATGGGGTGGGTGTGGGGTGGGTGTGGGGGGGTATGGGGTGGGGATGGGGTGGGGGGGGTATGGGGTGGGTGTGGGGTGGGGGGGTTATGGGGTGGGGATGGGGTGGGGATGGAAGTGGTCGGAGCAGTACTGGGCGTACAGGGGGCTGCGGGGGGGGCAAGGGGGGGTTATGGGGTGGGTTATGGGGTGGGTGTGGGGTGGGTGTGGGGTGGGTGTGGGGTGGGGGGGGTATGGGGTGGGGGCGTTATGGGGTGGGGATGGAAGTGGTCGGAGCAGTACTGGGCGTACAGGGGGCTGCGGGGGGGCAAGGGGGGGTTATGGGGTGGGTTATGGGGTGGGTGTGGGGTGGTGGGGGTATGGGGTGGGGATGGGGTGGGTGTGGGGTGGGGATGGGGTGGGGGGGGTATGGGGTGGGGATGGGGTGGGTATGGAAGTGGTCGGAGCAGTACTGGGCGTACAGGGGGCTGCGGGGGGGCAAGGGGGGGTTATGGGGTGGGTTATGGGGTGGGTGTGGGGTGGGTGTGGGGTGGGGGGGGTATGGGGTGGGTGTGGGGTGGGGGGGTTATGGGGTGGGGATGGGGTGGGGATGGAAGTGGTCGGAGCAGTACTGGGCGTACAGGGGGCTGCGGGGGGGCTGCGGGGGGGTTATGGGGGGGTTATGGGGTGGGGGGGTGTAGGGGGTGGGGTGGGTATGGGGTGGGTGTGGGGTGGGTGTGGGGTGGGTATGGGGTGGGGATGGAAGTGGTCGGAGCAGTACTGGGCGTACAGGGGGCTGCGGGGGGGCAAGGGGGGGTTATGGGGTGGGTTATGGGGTGGGTGTGGGGTGGTGGGGGTGTAGAGGATAGGTATGGGGTGGGTATGGGGTGGGTGTGGGGTGGGTGTGGGGTGGGGATGGGGTGGGTGTGGGGGGGGTATGGAAGTGGTCGGAGCAGTACTGGGCGTACAGGGGGCTGCGGGGGGGGCAAGGGGGGGTTATGGGGGGGTTATGGGGTGGGTATGGGGTGGGAGGGTGCAGGGGATGGGTATGGGGTGGGTATGGGGTGGGTGTGGGGGGGGTATGGAAGTGGTCGGAGCAGTACTGGGCGTACAGGGGGCTGCGGGGGGGCAAGGGGTGGTTATGGGGGGGTTATGGGGTGGGGATGGGGGGGGTATGGGGTGGGTATGGAAGTGGTCGGAGCAGTACTGGGCGTACAGGGGGCTGCGGGGGGGCAAGGGTGGTTATGGGGTGGGTTATGGGGTGGGTGTGGGGTGGTGGGGGTATGGGGTGGGGATGGGGTGGGGATGGGGTGGGGGGGTGCAGGGGATGGGTATGGGGTGGGTATGGGGTGGGTATGGGGGGGGTATGGAAGTGGTCGGAGCAGTACTGGGCGTACAGGGGGCTGCGGGGGGGGGCAAGGGGTGGTTATGGGGTGGGTATGGGGTGGGGTGGGGGTGTAAGGGGGGTGGGGAGGGTATAAGGGGGGTGGGGATGTAAGGGGGGGGGTATAAGGGGGGTGGGGACATAAGGGGATGTAGGGACACAGAGGGGGATATGGGGACATGAGGGGATATAGGGATGTGAGGGGGCATGGGGACATAAAGGGGTGTGGGGGCACGATGGGATATGGGGACGAGGGGATATAGGGACATAAAAGGGTGTGGGGATACAAGGGGGTGGGGGGGCATAAAGGGGTGGGGGGGCATAAAGGGGTGTGGGGATATGAGGGGACGTGGAGACATGAGGGGGTGTGGGGCCATAAGGGGATATAGGGACATAAAGGGGTATAGGGATACAAGGGGGTGGGGGGCCATAAAGGGGTGGGGGGCCATAAAGGGGTGGGGGGCATAAAGGAGTATAGGGACATAAAGGGATATGGGGGGGGGGTATAAAGGGGATATAGGGACATAAAGGGGTATAGGGATATAAAGGGATGTGGGGGGGCATAAAGGGGATATAGGGAAATAGGGGGATATAGGGACATCAAGGGATATAGGGACATGAGGGGGTGTGGGGACATAAAGGGATATGGGGACACGAGGGGACGTGGGGATGGGGGACATGGGGACATAAAGGGGTGTGGGGCCATAAGGGGGGGCGTGGGGACACGAGGGGATGGGGGAGCATAAGGGGATGGGGGGCGTGGGGACATGGGGGGCATGGGGACACGGGGGATATAGGGACGTGGGAGATATGGGGACATGGAGACACAGGGGACATGGGGGGGCATGGGGACATGGGGGGGGCACAGGGGGAGACATAGGGCATGGGGGGGACATGGGGGGGACACGGGGGACACGTGGGGGGGGTTCACACCAGCCCCCCACCCACAGCACCCAGAACCCACTCACACACCGGGGGGGGAGCACACATCAGGTGGGGAGGGGGCTGCCTACGGGTCTGGGGGTGGGACGGGTGGGACGGGTGACCACTGCCCCCCCCCCCATGAACCCCCCCGACCCCCCCCCCCCATGGACCCCCCCCCCATCCCCTCACTCACTTGCAGGCGCGGTGGGGGGGCCGGCAGTCGAAGTTGTCGTAGAGGCACTGGGGGGTGTCGCAGCCCCCGTCGCAGCGCCCGTTGCCGAAAAGCCCCCGGCACTGGGGGGGGGCGCAGTGCCTCCAGGGGTCCCCCACCCGCAGCGAGCAGTCCCCCCCGTCCCAGCCGCACCCCGCCGTGTTGCAGTGCCGGTCGCACACCCCGTCCCCCCCCAGCTCCTCGCAGCCCCCCCCCGGAGGGCAACCGTCGCTCTGGGGGGGTGGGGGGGGCGGCGTGGGGGGGGGCACCTCCTGGCAGCGCGCCCCCCCGAAACCCGGGGGGCAGAGGCAGCGGGAGAAGGGGGGGTGCGGGGAGGGGGCGCAGGTGCCCCCGTGGAGGCAGGGGGGGCAGGCGGTGGTGGTGGTGTTTTTTTTTTGGGGGGGGGGGCAGCCGCTGCTGGCACTCGGGCCCCCCGAAGCCGGGGGGGCAGAGGCAGCGGGGGCCGGCGGGGGGGGGCTGGCAGTGGCCCCCGTTGGCGCAGGAGAGGTGGCGGCAGGAGGGGGCCCGGCGCTCGCACTGGGGGCCCCCGAAACCCTGGGGGGGGGGAAAGAAAAAAAAAAAAAAAAAAAAAAAAAGGGGGGGGGAGAAAAAAATGGGGGGGGGGAGAAAAAAATGGGGGGGTCACGGGAGAGGGATTGATGGGGGGGGGCACACGCTGGGGTGCACCCAGGAGCCCAAGCCCCCCCCAGCACCCAGAGGTGTGCCCCCCCCCCATGGCACCCCCCTGAGCCCACCCCCCAGCTCCCAGCCCCATAGGATGGGGGCACCCCCCCCCCCCCATGGCACCCTGAGCCCCCACCCCCATGGAATGCCCCCCCCCATCCCCATACCACCCCCCCAAGCTCCCCCCCAGCACCCACCCCCATGGGCTGGGGACACCCCCCAACGTCCCCCCCCCCAGCCCCACGCCCCCCCCCCCCCCCTCACTCACGGGGGGGCAGCGGCAGGTGAAGCCCGGGGGGGTGCCGGGGGTGGGCTGGCAGCCCCCCCCGTGGCGGCAGGGCTGCGACTCGCAGGCGTTCACCGGGCTCTGGCAGCGGTGGCCTTGGGGGGGGGGCACGGGGGGGGGCACAGGACAAAGCAGGGGGGGTCAGGGGGACGTGAACCCCCCCCCAAGTTCCCTGTCCCCCCGTAGTCCCCCCCAAGTCCCTATGCCCCCCCATAGCCCCCATGTCCCCCCCCATAGCCCCCATGTCCTTGTCCCCCCCCAGCCCCCATGTCCCTATGTCCCCCACCCCCATGCCCCCCCCCGCGCCCCCCCAGTCCCTCTATCCCCCCCCATGTCCCTATATGCCCCCCAGAGCCCCCTATAGTCCCCCATGTCCCCCCCACATGTCCCTATATCCCCCCCCATAGCCCCTTGCCCCTATATCCCCATGACCCCCCCACGTCCCCATGTCCCCCCCCCGTGCCCCCCCCCCCCAAATACCGGTGCATCCAGCCCAGCAGAGGCAGCGGTAGCTGTTGTCCCCTGGACGCATCCCCTATACCCCCCTGTCCCTATATCCCCATGACCCCCCACAACCCCTATGACCCCCTATGACCCCCCCACGTCCCCATGTCCCCCCCCCCGTGCCCCCCCCCCCCAAATACCGGTGTATCCGGGCCGGCAGAGACAGCGGTGGCTGCTGTCCCCCTGGATCCAGTCCCTATATCCCCCCGTCCCTATATTGTCCCTATATCCCAATGACCCCCCATGACC
>NW_028136648.1:0-30518 GCF_965140915.1 Aythya marila | reverse complement strand
GATCTATGGTTTTGGGGTTATTTTCTTCCAGTTTTGGGGGTGATCCCGTTCTTTTTTGGGGTGTTTTTGACGTGTTTTGTTCTCTCCGTTGGGTTTCCTTGGGTTTTCCGTGGTCATCGTTGTGGAAAAGAGTAAATTGTGGGTTTTGGAGAACGTCAGGTAGGTTTAGGGTGGTTTTGGGGTGGATCTACGGTTTTTGGGGTTTTCTTTCGGTTTTTAGGAGTTATCCCGTTCATGTTTGGGGTGTTTTTGACTTGTTTTGGGGTCTCCGATGTGTTTCGTTGGGTTTTGTTAGTCGTTAAGGTAAATGGGAGTGGATTGTGGGTTTTGGAGAAGATCAGGTAGGTTTAGGGTGGTTTTGTAGAAAAATTCATAGTTTTGTTTTTTTTTTAATTCTGATCCAGTTCTATTATGGGGTGTTTTTGACATGTTCTGGGGTCTCCGTTTGGTTTCGTTGGGTTTTCCATGGTCATCATTGTGGAAAAGTGTAAATTGTGGGTTTTGGAGAACATCAGGTAGGTTTAGGGTGGTTTTGGGGTGGATTATGGTATTTGGGGTTTTCTTCTGCTTTTTTGGGGGTGATCCTGTTCTTTTTTGGTGTGTTTTTGACGTGTTTTGGGGTCTCGGTTGGGTTTTAGGTGGGTTCTTGTTGGTCATCATGGTGGAAAAGTGTAAATTGCGGATTTTGGAGAACGTCAGGTAGGTTTAGGGGGACTTTTGGGATGGATCTATGGCTTTTAGTGTTTTCTTTCTTTTTGGGGGTTGATCCTGGTCTTTTTTTGAGGTGTTTTTGAGGTTTTTTGGGGTCTCCGTTGGGTTTCGTTGGGTTCTCGTTGGTTGTTAATGTAAATGGGAGTGGATTGTGGGTTTTGGAGAAGATCAGGTGAGTTTAGGGTCGTTTTGTAGAAAAATTCAGGGTTTTAGTTGTTTTTTTCTTCTAATCCAGTTCCTTTTTGGAGTGTTTTTGACGTGTTTTGGGGTCTCCGTTGTGTTTTGTTGGGTTTCCATTGGGTTTCCTGATGGTTGGGAGTGGACTGTACATTTGGGAGAACATCAGGTAGGTTTAAGGGTTTTTTTGGGGTTAAATCACGTTCTTTCTTCTGATCCGTTTTGCTTTTGGGGTGTTTTTGAGGTGTTTTGGGGTTTCCGTTGCGTTTCGTTGAGTTCCTAATGGTTTTTCTGGTGGTTGGGAGTGGACTTTGGGATTTGGAGAACATCAGGTAGGTTTAGGGTGGTTCTGGTTTGGATCTATGGCTTTTGGGGTTTTCTTCTGTTTTTTTTTTGGGGGGTGATCCCGTTCTTGTTTGGGGTGTTTTTGACGTGTTTTGGTGTCTCCGTTGGGTTTTAGGTGGGTTCTTGTTTGTCATCATGGTGGAAAATTGTAAATTGTGGGTTTTGGAGAACATCAGGTAGGTTTAGTGTGGTTCTGGTTTGGATCTATGGCTTTTGGTGTTTTCTTTCTCTTTTGGGGGTGATCCCGTTCTTGTTTGGGGTGTTTTTGACGGGTTTTGGTGTCTCCGTTGGGTTTTAGGTGGGTTCTTGTTTGTCATCATGGTGGAAAAGTGTAAATTGTAGGTTTTGGAGAACTTCAGGTAGGTTCAGGGGGACTTTTTGGTGGATCTATTATTTTATTGAGGTTTTCTTCCTCTTTTGGGGGTGATCCCGTTCTTGTTTGGGGTGTTTTTGACGTGTTTTGGGGTCTCCGTTGGGTTTTGTTGGGTTCTTGTTGGTCATCATGGTGAAAAAATGTAAATTGTGGGTTTTGGAGAACATCAGGTAGGTTTAGGGTGTTTTTGGGGTGGATCTATGGTATTTGGGGTTTTCTTTCGTTTCTTGGGGTTGATCCCGTTCTTGTTTGTGGTGTTTTTGACATGTATTGGGGTCTCCGTTGGGTTTTAGGTGGGTTCTTGTTGGTCATCATGGTGGAAAAGTGTAGATTGTGGGTTTTGGAGAAGATCAGGTAGGTTTAGGGTGGTTTTGTAGAAAAATTCATAGTTTTGTTTTTTTTTAATTCTGATCCAGTTCTATTATGGGGTGTTTTTGACATGTTCTGGGGTCTCCGTTTGGTTTCGTTGGGTTTTCCATGGTCATCATGGTGAAAAAGAGTAAATTGTGGGTTTTGGAGAACATCAGGTAGGTTTAGGGTGGTTTTGGGGTGGATCTATGGTATTTGGGGTTTTCTTCTGCTTTTTGGGGGTGATCCCGTTCATGTTTGGGGTGTTTTTGACGTGTTTTGGTGTCTCGGTTGGGTTTTAGATGGGTTCTTGTTGGTCATCATGGTGGAAAAGTGTAAATTGCGGATTTTGGAGAACGTCAGGTAGGTTTAGGGGGACTTTTGGGATGGATCTATGGCTTTTAGTGTTTTGTGGGTTTTGTTGGGTTTCCATTGGGTTTTCTGATGGTTGGGAGTGGACTGTACATTTAGGAGAACATCAGGTAGGTTTAAGGGTTTTTTTGGGGTTAAATCACGTTTTTTCTTCTGATCCGTTTTGCTTTTGGGGTGTTTATGAGGTGTTTTGGGGTTTCCGTTGCGTTTCGTTGAGTTCCTAATGGGTTTTCTGGTGGTTGGGAGTGGACTTTGGGATTTGGAGAACATCAGGTAGGTTTAGGGTGGTTCTGGTTTGGATCTATGGCTTTTGGGGTTTTCTTCTGGTTTTTTTTTGGGGGGTGATCCCGTTCTTGTTTGGGGTGTTTTTGACGTGTTTTGGTGTCTCCGTTGGGTTTTAGGTGGGTTCTTGTTTGTCATCATGGTGGAAAAGTGTAAATTGTAGGTTTTGGAGAACTTCAGGTAGGTTCAGGGGGACTTTTGTGGTGGATCTATTTTTTTGAGGTTTTCTTTCTCTTTTGGGGGTGATCCCGTTCTTGTTTGGGGTGTTTTTGACGTGTTTTGGGGTCTCCGTTGGGTTTCCTTGAGTTTTCCGTGGTCATCCTTGTGGAAAAGGGTAAATTGTGGGTTTTGGAGAACGTCAGGTAGGTTTAGGGTGGTTTTGTTGTGGATCTATTGTTTTTGGGGTTTTCTTTCGGTTTTTAGGGGTTATCTCGTTCTTGTTTGGGGTGTTTTTGACTTGTTTTGTGGTTTCCGTTGCGTTTCTTTGAGTTCCTAATGGGTTTTCTGGTGGTTGTGAGTGGTCTTTGGGATTTGGAGAACATCAGGTAGGTTTAGGGTGATTTTGGGGTGGATCTATGATTTTGGGGTTATTTTCTTCCAGTTCTGGGGGTCAACCCGTTCTTTTTTAGGGTGTTTTTGACATGTTTTGTGGTCTCCGTTGGGTTTCGTGTGTTTTCCGTGGTCATCGTTGTGGAAAATGGTAAATTGTGGGTTTTGGAGAACATCAGGTAGGTTTACTGTGGTTCTGGTTTGGATCTATGTTTTTTGCGGTTTTTCTATCGTTTTTTTGGTGTTATCCCGTTCCTTTTTGGAGTGTTTTTGACTTGTTTTGTGGTCTCCGTTGGGTTTTGTTGGGTTCTCATTGGTCGTTAAGGTAAATGGGAGTGGATTGTTGGTTTTGGAGAAGTTCAGGTAGTTTTAGGGTGGTTTTGTAGAGAAATTCATAGTTTTGTGGTTTTTTACTTCTGATCCAGTTCTTTTTTGGGGTGTTTTTGACGTGTTTTGGTTTCTCTGTTGGGTTTCGTTTGGTTTTCCATGGTCATCATGCTGAAAAAGAATAAATTGTGGGTTTTGGAGAACATCAGGTAGGTTTAGGGGGACTTTTTGGGTGGATCTATGGCTTTTAGGTTTTTCTTTCGGTTTTGGGGTTGATCCCGTTCTTTTTTTGGGGTGTTTTTGACGTGTTTTTGTGTCTCCGTTGGGTTTTGTTGGTTTTTCGTAGGTCATAATGGTCGAAAAGTTTAAGTTGTGGGTTTTGGAGAACATCAGGTAGGTTTAGTGTGGTTTTGGGGTGGATCTATGGTTTTGGGGTTATTTTCTTCCAGTTTTGGGGGAATTCCTTTCTTGTTTGGGGTGTTTTTGACGTGTTTTGGGGTCTCTGTTGGGTTTCCTTGGGTTTTCCGTGGTCATCGTTGTGGAAAAGGGTAAATTGTGGGTTTTGGAGAACGTCAGGTAGGTTTAGGGTCGTTTTGGTGTGGATCTATTGTTTTTGGGGTTTTCTTTCTTTTTTTAGGGGTGGTCCCGTTCTTGTTTGGTGTGTTTTTGACTTGTTTTGGGGTCTCCGTTGGGTTTTGTTGGGTTCTCGCTGGTCATCATGGTGAAAAAGTGTAAATTGTGGGTTTTGGAGAACATCAGGTAGGTTTAGGGGGACTTTTGGTGTGGATCTATTGCTTTTGGTTTATTCTTTCGTTTTTAGGGGTTATCCTGTTCTTGTTTTGTTTTTTTTTTTGACTTGTTTTGCGGTCAGCAGCCGGGAGATTCAAGGGAGAGAGCGGCTGTGGTGGTGCTCGGCTGCCCACTTGAGCGGAACCACGACAGTTCCTAATGGGTTTTCTGGTGGTTGGGAGTGGACTTTGGGATTTGGAGAACATCAGGTAGGTTTAGGGTGGTTTTGGGGTGGATGTATGGTTTTGGGGGATTTTCTTCCAGTTTTGGGGGTGATCCCGTTCTTTTTTGGGGTGTTTTTGACGTGTTTTGTTCTCTCCGTTGGGTTTCCTTGGGTCTTCCGTGGTCATCGTTGTGGAAAAGAGTAAATTGTGGGTTTTGGAGAACGTCAGGTAGGTTTAGGGTGGTTTTGGGGTGGATCTACGGTTTTTGGGGTTTTCTTTCGGTTTTTAGGAGTTATCCCGTTCATGTTTGGGGTGTTTTTGACTTGTTTTGGGGTCTCCGATGTGTTTCGTTGGGTTTTGTTGGTCGTTAAGGTAAATGGGAGTGGATTGTGGGTTTTGGAGAAGATCAGGTAGGTTTAGGGTGGTTTTGTAGAAAAATTCATAGTTTTGTTTTTTTTTACTTCTGATCCAGTTCTATTTTGGGGTGTTTTTGACATGTTCTGGGGTCTCCGTTTGGTTTCATTGGGTTTTCCATGGTCATCATGGTGAAAAAGAGTAAATTGTGGGTTTTGGAAAACATCAGGTAGGTTTAGGGTGGTTTTGGGGTGGATCTATGGTATTTGGGGTTTTCTTCTGTTTTTTGGGGGTGATCCCGTTCTTTTTTGGGGTGTTTTTGACGTGTTTTGGTGTCTCGGTTGGGTTTTAGGTGGGTTCTTGTTGGTTATCATGGTGGAAAAGTGTAGATTGCGGATTGTCAGGTAGGAATGTCAGGTAGGTTTAGGGGGGCTTTTGGGATGGATCTATGGCTTTTAGTGTTTTCTTTCGTTTTGGGGGTTGATCCTGGTCTTTTTTTGGGGTGTTTTTGAGGTGTTTTGGGGTCTCCGTTGGGTTACGTTGGGTTCTTGTTGGTCGTTAAGGTAAATGGGAGTGGATTGTGGGTTTTGGAGAAGATCAGGTGAGTTTAGGGTCGTTTTGTAGAAAAATTCAGAGTTTTGGGCTTTTTTTTCTTCTGATCCCGTTCTTCTTTGGAGTTTTTTTGACGTGTTTTGGGGTCTCCGTTGGGTTTTGTTGGGTTTCCATTGGGTTTTCTGATGGTTGGGAGTGGACTGTACATTTAGGAGAACATCAGGTAGGTTTAAGGGTTTTTTTGGGGTTAAATCACGTTTTTTCTTCTGATCCGTTTTGCTTTTGGGGTGTTTTTGAGGTGTTTTGGGGTTTCCGTTGCGTTTCGTTGAGTTCCTAATGGGTTTTCTGGTGGTTGGGAGTGGACTTTGGGATTTGGAGAACATCAGGTAGGTTTAGGGGGACATTTGGGGTGGATCTATTTTTTTTTGAGGTTTTCTTTCTCTTTTGGGGGTGATCCCGTTCTTGTTTGGGGTGTTTTTGACGTGTTTTGGGTTCTCCGTTGGGTTTCGTTGGGTTCTCGTTGGTCGTTAAGGGAAATGGGAGTGGATTCTGAGTTTTGAAGAAGATCAGGTGAGTTTAGGGTGGTTTTGGGGGGAAATTCATAGTTTTAGTTGTTTTTTTCTTTTGATCCAGTTCTTTTTTGGGGTGTTTTTGACGTGTTTTGGGGTTTCCGTTTTGTTTCGTTGAGTTCCTAATGGGTTTTATGGTGGTTGGGAGTGGACTTTGGGATTTGGAGCACATCAGGTAGGTTTAGGGTGGTTTTGGGATTGGATCCGTGCTTTTGGGGGATTTTCTTCCAGTTTTGGGGGTGATGCCATTCTGTTTGGGGGGTGTCTTTGACGTGTTTTGTGGTCTCCGTTGGGTTTTGTTGGGTTTCCATTGGGTTTTCTGGTGGTTGGGAGTGGACTGTACATTTAGGAGAACATCAGGTAGGTTTAAGGGTTATTTGGGGGTTAAATCACGTTTTTTCTTCTGATCCGTTTCGCTTTTGGGGTGTTTTTGAGGTGTTTTGGCGTTTCCGTTGCGTTTCGTTGAGTTCCTAATGGGTTTTTTGGTGATTGGGAGTGGCCTTTGGGATTTGGAGAACATCAGGTAGGTTTAGGGGGACTTTTGGAGTGGAACTATTGTATTTGGGCTTTTGTTCTGTTTTTTTGGGGTGATCCTGTTCTTTTTGGGGGTGTTTTTGACTTGTTTTGGGGTCTCCGTTGGGTTTCGTTGGGTTTTCTGTGGTCATGGTGGTGGAAAATTGTAAATTGCGGATTTTGGAGAACTTCAGGTAGGTTTACGGTGGTTTAGGGGTGGATCTATGGTATTTGGGGATTTTCTTCCAGTTTTGGGTGTGATCCCGTTCATGTTTGGGGTGTTTTTGACGTGTTTTGGTGTCTCCGTTGGGATTTAGTTTGCTTCTCGTTGGTCATCATGGTGGAAAATGGTAAATTATGGTTTTTGGAGAATATAGGTGAGTTTAAGTTTTTTTTTGGTGGTGAATCTATGGTTTGGGGGGATTTCTTCTGTTTTTTAGCGTTTTCTTCTGGTTTTGGTGTGGTCCCGTTTTTTTGGGGGGTGTTCTTGACATGTTTTGGGTTCTCCGTTGGGTTTTGTTGGGTTCTCGTTGATCGTTAAGGTAAATGGGAGTGGATTCTGAGTTTTGAAGAAGATCAGGTGAGTTTAGGGTGGTTTTGGGGGGAAATTCATAGTTTTAGTTTTTTTCTTCTGATCCAGTTCTTTTTTGGGGTGTTTTTGACGTGTTTTGGGGTTTCCGTTGTGTTTCGTTGAGTTCCTAATGGGTTTTATGGTGGTTGGGAGTGGACTTTGGGATTTGGAGCACATCAGGTAGGTTTAGGGTGGTTTTGGGATTGGATCCGTGCTTTTGGGGGATTTTCTTCCAGTTTTGGGGGTGATGCCATTCTTTTTGGGGGGTGTTTTTGACGTGTTTTGTGGCCTCCGTTGGGTTTTGTTGGGTTTCCATTGGGTTTTCTGGTGGTTGGGAGTGGATTGTACATTTAGGAGAGCATCAGGTAGGTTTAGGGGGACTTTTGGGGTGGATCTATGGCTTTTGGGTTTTTCTTTCGTTTTTTGGGGTGATCCTATTCTTTTTTGGGGGTGTTTTTGACGTGTCTTGGGGTCTCTGATGGGTTTCGTTGGGTTTTCCGTGGTCATCATGGTAGAAAAGTGTAGATTGTGGGTTTTGGAGAACTTCAGGTAGGTTTAGGGGGACTTTGAGGATGGATCTATGGTTTTGGTGTTTTCTTCTGTTTTGGGGGTGATCCTGTTCTTTTTTGGGGTGTTTTTGACGTGTTTTGGGGTCTCCATTGGGTTTCGTTGGGTTTTCCGTGGTCATCATGGAGGAACAGGTTAAATTGTGGGTTTTGGAGAACATCAGGTAGGTTTAGGGTGGTTTTGGGGTGGATCCATGGTTTTGGGGGATTTTCTTTCGTTTTTGGGGGTGATCCCGTTCTTGTTTGGGGTGTTTTTGACGTGTTGTGAGGTCTCCGTTGGTTTTGTTGGGTTTTCCATAGTCATGGTTGTGGAAAATGGTAAATTGTGGGTTTTGGAGAACTTCAGGTAGGTTTAGGGGACTTTTGGGGTGGATTCATGGTATTTGGGCTTTTCTTCTGTTTTTTTTGGGTGATCCTGTTCTTTTCTGGGGTGTTTTTGACGTGTTTTGGGGTCTCCGTTGGGTTTCAATTGGGTTCTTGTTTGTGATCATGGTGGAAAAGTGTAAATTGTGGGTTTTTGGAGAACATCAGGTAGGTGTAGGGGGACTTTTGTGGCAGAGTCATGTTTTTTGGGGTTTCCTTCTGTTTCTTGGGGTGTTCCCGGTTTTTTTGGGGTGTTTTTGGTGTGTTTTGAGGTCTCCGTTGGGTTTTGTTGGGTTTTCGTAGGTCATCATGGTCGAAAAGTTTAAATTGTGGGTTTTGAAGAACATCAGGTAGGTTTAGGGTGGTTTTGGGGTGGATCTATGGTTTTGGGGTTATTTTCTTCCAGTTTTGGCGGAATTCCTTTGTTTTTTGGGGTGTTTTTGACGTGTTTTGGTGTCTCCGTTAGGTTTTGTTGGGTTCTCGTTGGTCGTTAATATAAATGGGTGTGGATTCTGAGTTTTGAAGAAGATCAGGTGAGTTTAGGGTGGTTTTGGGGGGAAGTTCATAATTTTAGTTGTTTTTTTCTTCTGATCCAGTTCTTTTTTGGGGTGTTTTTGACGTGTTTTGGGGTTTCCGTTGTGTTTCGTTGAGTTCCTAATGGGTTTTATGGTGGTTGGGAGTGGACTTTGGGATTTGGAGCACATCAGGTAGGTTTAGGGTGGTTTTGGGATTGGATCCGTGCTTTTGGGGGATTTTCTTCCAGTTTTGGGGGTGATGCCGTTCTTTTTTGGGGTGTCTTTGACGTGTTTTGGGGTCTCCGTTGGGTTTTGTTGGGTTTCCATTGGGTTTCCTGGTGGTTGGGAGTGGAATGTACATTTAGGAGAACATCAGATAGGTTTAAGGGTTATTTGGGGGTTAAATCACGTTTTTTCTTCTGATCCGTTTCGCTTTTAGGGTGTTTTTGAGGTGTTTTGGCATTTCCGTTGCATTTCGTTGAGTTCCTAATGGGTTTTCTGGTGGTTGGGAGTGGACTTTGGGATTTGGAGAACATCAGGTAGGTTTAGGGGGACTTTTGGGCTGGATCTATGGCTTTTGGCTTTTTCTTTCGTTTTTTTTTGGGGTGATCCTGTTCTTTTTTGGGGTGTTTTTGACGTGTTTTGTGGTCTCCATTGGGTTTCGTTGGGTTTTCCGTGGTCATCATGGAGGAACATGTTAAATTGTGGGTTTTGAAGAACATCAGGTAGGTTTAGGGTGGTTTTGGGGGATTTTCTTTCGTTTTTGGCGGTGATCCCGTTCTTGTTTGGGGTGTTTTTGACGTGTTGTGGGGTCTCCGTTGGGTTTTGTTGGTTTTTCCGTGGTCATGGTGGTGGAAAATGGTAAATTGTGGTTTTGGAGAACTTCAGGTAGGTTTAGGGGACTTTTGGGGTGGGTTCATGGTATTTGGGCTTTTCTTCTCTTTTTTGGGTGATCCTGTTCAATTTTGGGGTGTTTTTGACGTGTTTTCGGGTCTCCGTTGGGTTTTAGTTGGGTTCTTGTTGGTCATCATGTTGGAAAAGTGTAAATTGTGGGTTTTTGGAGAACATCAGGTAGGTTTAGGGGGACTTTTGTGGCAGAGTCATGTTTTTTGGGGTTTCCTTCTGTTTCTTAGGGTGTTCCCGTTCTTTTTTGGAGTGTTTTTGGTGGGTTTTGAGGTCTCCGTTGGATTTTGTTGCATTCTCGTTGGTCATCATGGTGGAAAAGTGTAAATTGTGGGTTTTGGAGAACATCAGGTAGGTTTAGGGTGGTTTTGGGATTGGATCCGTGCTTTTTGGGGATTTTCTTCCAGTTTTGGGGGTGATGCCGTTCTTTTTTGGGGTGTTTTTGACGTGTTTTGGGGTCTCCGTTGGATTTCGTTGGGTTTTCCTTTGGCATCATGGTAGAAAAGTGTAAATTGTGGGTTTTGAATAACTTCAGGTAGGTTTAGGGGGACTTTTGTGGCAGAGTCATGTTTTTTGGGCTTTTCTTGTGTTATTTTGGGTTCATCCTGTTCTTTTTTGGGTTGTTTTTGACGTGTTTTGGGGTCTGCGTTGGGTTTTGTTGGGTTCTCGTTGGTCATCATGGTGAAAAAGTGTAAATTGTGGGTTTTGGAGAACATCAGGTAGGTTTAGGGGGATTTTTTGTGTGGATCTATGGCTTTTGGGGTTTTCTTTCGTTGTTGGGGTTGAACCAGTTGTTTTTTGGGTTGTTTTTGACGTGTTTTGGAGTCTCCGTTGGGTTTTGTTGGGTTCTCGTTGGTCGTTAAGGTACATGGTAATGGATTGTGGGTTTTGAAGAAGATCAGGTGAGTATAGGGTGGTTTTGGGGGCGAAATTCATAGTTTTGGGTTTTTTTTCATCTGATCCTGTTCATTTTTGGGGTTTTTTTGACGTGTTTTTGGGTTTCCATTGCGTTTCGTTGAGTTCCTAATGGGTTTTATAGTGGTTGGGAGTGGATTGTACGTTTAGGAGAACATCAGGTAGGTTTAGGGTGGTTTTGGGGTGGATCCATGGTTTTGGGGGATTTTCTTTCGTTTTTTTGGGGTGATCCCGTTCTTGTTTGGGGTGTTTTTGACGTGTTTGGGGGTCTCCGTTGGGTTTTGTTTGTTTTTCCGTGGTCATGGTCGTGGAAAAGTGTAGATTGTGGGTTTTGGAGAGCTTCAGGTAGGTTTAGGGGGATTTTTGGGGTGGATTCATGGTATATGGGGTTTTCTTCTGTTTTTTGGGTGATCCTGTTCCTTTTTTGGCGTGTTTTTGACGTGTTTTGGCGTCTCCGTTGGGTTTTAGTTGGGTTCTTGTTGGTCATCATGGTGGAAAAGTGAAAATTGTGGGTTATTGGAGAGCATCAGGTATGTTTAGGGGGAGTTTTGGGGTGGATTCATGGTATATGGGGTTTTCTTCTGTTTTTTGGGTGATCCTGTTCCTTTTTTGGCGTGTTTTTGACGTGTTTTGGCGTCTCCGTTGGGTTTTAGTTGGTTTCTTGTTGGTCATCATGGTGGAAAAGTGTAAATTGTGGGTTTTTGGAGAGCATCAGGTAGGTTTAGGGGGACTTTTGGGGCAGAGTCATGTTTTTTGGGGTTTCCTTCTGTTTCTTGGGGTGGTCCCGTTCATTTTTGGGAAATTTTTGAGGTGTTTGGGGGTCTCCATTGGGTTTTGTTGCGTTCTCGTTGGTCATCATGGTGTAAAATTGTAAATTGTGGGTTTTGGAGAACATCAGGTAGGTTTAGGGTTGTTTTGGTGTGGATCTATGGTATTTGGCATTTTCTTTCGTTTTTTGGGGTGATCCTGTTCTTTTTTGGGGTGAATCTATGGTTTTGGGGGATTTCTTCTGTTTTTTAGGGTTTTCTTCTGCTTTTGGAGTGGTCCCGTTCTTTTTTGGGGGTGTTTTTGACGTGTTTTGGGGTCTCCGTTGGGTTTTGTTGGGTTTCCATTGGGTTTTCTGGTGGTTGGGAGTGGATTGTACATTTAGGAGAACATCAGGTAGGTTTAAGGGTTATTTGGGGGTTAAATCACGTTTTTTCTTCTGATCCGATTTGCTTTTGGGGTGTTTTTGAGGTGTTTAGGCTTTCCGTTGCGTTTTGTTGAGTTCCTAATGGGTTTTCAGGTGGTTGGGAGTGGATTGTACATTTAGGACAACATCAGGTAGGTTTAGGGTGGTTTCGGGGTGGATCTATGGTATATGGGGTTGTCTTCTTTTTTTTGAGGTGATGCAGTTCATTTTTGGTGTGTTTTTGACGTGTTTTGGGGTCTCCGTTGGGTTTTGTTGGGTTTTCCATTGTAATCGTGGTGGAAAAGTGTAGATTGTGAGTTTTGGAGAACATCATGTAGTTTAGGGGGACTTTTGGGGTGGATTCATGATATATGGGGCTTTCTTCTGTCTTTTGGGGTGATGCAGTTCTTTTTTGGGGTGTTTTTGACGTGTTTTGGGGTCTCCGTTGGGTTTAGTTGGGTTTTCTGTTGTCATCGTGTTGGAAAAGTGTAGATTGTGGGTTTGGAGAACATCAGGTAGGTTTAGGGGGACTTTTGGGGTGGATTCATGATATATGGGGCTTTCTTCTGTCTTTTGGGGTGATGCAGTTCTTTTTTGGGGTGTTTTTGACGTGTTTTGGGTCTCCGTTGGGTTTCGTTGGGTTTTCCGATGTCATCGTGGTGGAAAAGTGTAGATTGTGGGTTTTGGAGAACATCAGGTAGGTTTAGGGGGACTTTTTGGGTGGATTCATGGTATATGGGGTTTTCTTCTGTTTTTTGGGGTGATGCAGTTCTTTTTTGGGGTGTTTTTGACGTGTTTTGTGGTCTCCACTGGGTTTCGTTGGGTTTTCGGTGGTCATCATGGTGGAAAATTGTAAATTGTGTGTTTTGGAGAACATCAGGTAGGTTTACGGTGGTTTTGGTGTGGATCCATGGTTTTATGGGATTTTCTGTCATTTTTGGTGGTGATCCCGTTCTTTTTGGTGTGTTTTTGACGTGTTTTGGAGTCCCCGTTGGGTTTCGTTGGGTTTCCATTGGGTTTTCTGGTGGTTGGGAGTGGATTGTACGTTTAGGAGAACATCAGGTAGGTTTAGGGTGGTTTTGGGGTGGATCTATTGTATTTGGGATTTTCTGCTAGTTTTGGGGGTGATTCCGTTCTTGTTTGGTGAGTTTTTAACGTGTTTTGGGGTCTCTGATGGGTTTCGTTGGGTTTTCCTTGGTCATCATGTTGGAAAAGTGTAGATTGTGGGTTTTGGAGAACTTCAGGTAGGTTTAGGGGGACTTTTGTGGTGGATCTATGGTATTTGGGGTTTTCTTCTGTTTCTGGGGTGGTCCCGTTCTTTTTTGGGAAATTTTTGAGGTGTTTTGTGGTCTCCATTGGGTTTTGTTGCATTCTCGTTGGTCATCATGGTGGAAAATTGTAAATTGTGGGTTTTGGAGAACATCAGGTATGTTTAGGGTTGTTTTGTGGTGGATCTATTGTATTTGGGGTTTTCTTTCGTTTTTTTTTTGGGGTGATTCTATTCTTTTTTGGGGTGAATCTATGGTTTTGGGGGATTTCTTCTGTTTTTTAGGGTTTTCTTCTGTTTTTGGAGTGATCCCGTTCTTTTTTGGGGGTGTTTTTGACGTGTTTTGGGGTCTCCGTTGGGTTTTGTTGGGTTTCCATTGGGTTTTCTGGTGGTTGGGAGTGGATTGTACATTTAGGAGAACATCAGGTAGGTTTAAGGGTTATTTGGGGGTTAAATCACGTTTTTTCTTCTTTTCCGTTTCGCTTTTGTGGTGTTTTTGAGGTGTTTTGGCGTTTCTGTTGCGTTTCGTTGAGTTCCTAATGGTTTTTCTGGTGGTTGGGAGTGGACTTTGGGATTTGGAGAACATCAGGTAAGTTTAGGCGGACTTTTGGGATGGATGTATGGCTTTTGGTGTTTTCTTTCATTTTTTGTGTTGATCCTGTCCTTTTTTGGGTTGTTTTTGACGTGTTTTGGGGTCTCCGTTGGGCTTTGTTGGCTTTCCATTGGGTTTTCTGGTGGTTGGGATTGGATTGTACATTTAGGAGAACATCAGGTAGGTTTAGGGTGGTTTTGGGGTGGATCCATGGTTTTGGGGGATTTTCTTTCGTTTTTGGGGGTGATCCCGTTCTTGTTTGGGGTGTTTTTGACGTGTTTGGGGGTCTCCGTTGGGTTTTGTTTGTTTTTCCGTGGTCATGGTCGTGGAAAAGTGTAGATTGTGGGTTTTGGAGAGCTTCAGGTAGGTTTAGGGGGATTTTTGGGGTGGATTCATGGTATATGGGGTTTTCTTCTGTTTTTTGGGTGATCCTGTTCCTTTTTTGGCGTGTTTTTGACGTGTTTTGGCGTCTCCGTTGGGTTTTAGTTGGGTTCTTGTTGGTCATCATGGTGGAAAAGTGAAAATTGTGGGTTATTGGAGAGCATCAGGTATGTTTAGGGGGAGTTTTGGGGTGGATTCATGGTATATGGGGTTTTCTTCTGTTTTTTGGGTGATCCTGTTCCTTTTTTGGCGTGTTTTTGACGTGTTTTGGCGTCTCCGTTGGGTTTTAGTTGGTTTCTTGTTGGTCATCATGGTGGAAAAGTGTAAATTGTGGGTTTTTGGAGAGCATCAGGTAGGTTTAGGGGGACTTTTGGGGCAGAGTCATGTTTTTTGGGGTTTCCTTCTGTTTCTTGGGGTGGTCCCGTTCTTTTTTGGGAAATTTTTGAGGTGTTTGGGGGTCTCCGTTGGGTTTTGTTGCGTTCTCGTTGGTCATCATGGTGTAAAATTGTAAATTGTGGGTTTTGGAGAACATCAGGTAGGTTTAGGGGTTTTTTGGTGTGGATCTATGGTATTTGGCTTTTTCTTTCGTTTTTTTGGGGTGATCCTGTTCTTTTTTGGGGTGAATCTATGGTTTTGGGGGATTTCTTCTGTTTTTTAGGGTTTTCTTCTGCTTTTGGAGTGATCCCGTTCTTTTTGGGGGTGTTTTTGACGTGTTTTGGGGTCTCCGTTGGGTTTTGTTGGGTTTCCATTGGGTTTTCTGGTGGTTGGGAGTGGATTGTACATTTAGGAGAACATCAGGTAGGTTTAAGGGTTATTTGGGGGTTAAATCACGTTTTTTCTTCTTTTCCGTTTCGCTTTTGTGGTGTTTTTGAGGTGTTTTGGCGTTTCTGTTGCGTTTCGTTGAGTTCCTAATGGTTTTTCTGGTGGTTGGGAGTGGACTTTGGGATTTGGAGAACATCAGGTAAGTTTAGGCGGACTTTTGGGATGGATGTATGGCTTTTGGTGTTTTCTTTCATTTTTTGTGTTGATCCTGTCCTTTTTTGGGTTGTTTTTGACGTGTTTTGGGGTCTCCGTTGGGCTTTGTTGGCTTTCCATTGGGTTTTCTGGTGGTTGGGATTGGATTGTACATTTAGGAGAACATCAGGTAGGTTTAGGGTGGTTTTGGGGTGGATCCATGGTTTTGGGGGATTTTCTTTCGTTTTTGGGGGTGATCCCGTTCTTGTTTGGGGTGTTTTTGACGTGTTTGGGGGTCTCCGTTGGGTTTTGTTTGTTTTTCCGTGGTCATGGTCGTGGAAAAGTGTAGATTGTGGGTTTTGGAGAGCTTCAGGTAGGTTTAGGGGGATTTTTGGGGTGGATTCATGGTATATGGGGTTTTCTTCTGTTTTTTGGGTGATCCTGTTCCTTTTTTGGCGTGTTTTTGACGTGTTTTGGCGTCTCCGTTGGGTTTTAGTTGGGTTCTTGTTGGTCATCATGGTGGAAAAGTGAAAATTGTGGGTTATTGGAGAGCATCAGGTATGTTTAGGGGGAGTTTTGGGGTGGATTCATGGTATATGGGGTTTTCTTCTGTTTTTTGGGTGATCCTGTTCCTTTTTTGGCGTGTTTTTGACGTGTTTTGGCGTCTCCGTTGGGTTTTAGTTGGTTTCTTGTTGGTCATCATGGTGGAAAAGTGTAAATTGTGGGTTTTTGGAGAGCATCAGGTAGGTTTAGGGGGACTTTTGGGGCAGAGTCATGTTTTTTGGGGTTTCCTTCTGTTTCTTGGGGTGGTCCCGTTCTTTTTTGGGAAATTTTTGAGGTGTTTGGGGGTCTCCGTTGGGTTTTGTTGCGTTCTCGTTGGTCATCATGGTGTAAAATTGTAAATTGTGGGTTTTGGAGAACATCAGGTAGGTTTAGGGGTTTTTTGGTGTGGATCTATGGTATTTGGCTTTTTCTTTCGTTTTTTTGGGGTGATCCTGTTCTTTTTTGGGGTGAATCTATGGTTTTGGGGGATTTCTTCTGTTTTTTAGGGTTTTCTTCTGCTTTTGGAGTGATCCCGTTCTTTTTTGGGGGTGTTTTTGACGTGTTTTGGGGTCTCCGTTGGGTTTTGTTGGGTTTCCATTGGGTTTTCTGGTGGTTGGGAGTGGATTGTACATTTAGGAGAACATCAGGTAGGTTTAAGGGTTATTTGGGGGTTAAATCACGTTTTTTCTTCTTTTCCGTTTCGCTTTTGTGGTGTTTTTGAGGTGTTTTGGCGTTTCTGTTGCGTTTCGTTGAGTTCCTAATGGTTTTTCTGGTGGTTGGGAGTGGACTTTGGGATTGGAGAACATCAGGTAAGTTTAGGCGGACTTTTGGGATGGATGTATGGCTTTTGGTGTTTTCTTTCATTTTTTGTGTTGATCCTGTCCTTTTTTGGGTTGTTTTTGACGTGTTTTGGGGTCTCCGTTGGGCTTTGTTGGCTTTCCATTGGGTTTTCTGGTGGTTGGGATTGGATTGTACATTTAGGAGAACATCAGGTAGGTTTAGGGTGGTTTTGGGGTGGATCCATGGTTTTGGGGGATTTTCTTTCGTTTTTGGGGGTGATCCCGTTCTTGTTTGGGGTGTTTTTGACGTGTTTGGGGGTCTCCGTTGGGTTTTGTTTGTTTTTCCGTGGTCATGGTCGTGGAAAAGTGTAGATTGTGGGTTTTGGAGAGCTTCAGGTAGGTTTAGGGGGATTTTGGGGTGGATTCATGGTATATGGGGTTTTCTTCTGTTTTTTGGGTGATCCTGTTCCTTTTTTGGCGTGTTTTTGACGTTGTTTGGCGTCTCCGTTGGGTTTTAGTTGGGTTCTTGTTGGTCATCATGGTGGAAAAGTGAAAATTGTGGGTTATTGGAGAGCATCAGGTATGTTTAGGGGGAGTTTTGGGGTGGATTCATGGTATATGGGGTTTTCTTCTGTTTTTTGGGTGATCCTGTTCCTTTTTTGGCGTGTTTTTGACGTGTTTTGGCGTCTCCGTTGGGTTTTAGTTGGTTTCTTGTTGGTCATCATGGTGGAAAAGTGTAAATTGTGGGTTTTTGGAGAGCATCAGGTAGGTTTAGGGGGACTTTTGGGGCAGAGTCATGTTTTTTGGGGTTTCCTTCTGTTTCTTGGGGTGGTCCCGTTCTTTTTTGGGAAATTTTTGAGGTGTTTGGGGGTCTCCGTTGGGTTTTGTTGCGTTCTCGTTGGTCATCATGGTGTAAAATTGTAAATTGTGGGTTTTGGAGAACATCAGGTAGGTTTAGGGGTTTTTTGGTGTGGATCTATGGTATTTGGCTTTTTCTTTCGTTTTTTTGGGGTGATCCTGTTCTTTTTTGGGGTGAATCTATGGTTTTGGGGGATTTCTTCTGTTTTTTAGGGTTTTCTTCTGCTTTTGGAGTGATCCCGTTCTTTTTGGGGGTGTTTTTGACGTGTTTTGGGGTCTCCGTTGGGTTTTGTTGGGTTTCCATTGGGTTTTCTGGTGGTTGGGAGTGGATTGTACATTTAGGAGAACATCAGGTAGGTTTAAGGGTTATTTGGGGGTTAAATCACGTTTTTTCTTCTGATCCTGTTCGCTTCTGGGGTGTTTTTGAGGTGTTTTGGTGTTTCCGTTGCGTTTCGTTGAGTTCCTAATGGGTTTTCTGGTGGTTGGGAGTGGACTTTGGGATTTGGAGAACATCAGGTAGGTTTAGGGGGACATTAGGGGTGGATCTATTGTATTTGGGGTTTTCTTCTGTTTTTTTTGGGGTGATGCAGTTCTTTTTTGGGGTGTTTTTGACGTGTTTTGGGGTCTCCGTTGGGTTTCGTTGTGTTTTCCGTGGTCATCATGGTGGAAAAGTGTAGATTGTGGGTTTTGGAGAACTTCATATAGTTTTAGGGGGACTTTTGTGGTGGATCTATGGTATATGGGGTTTTCTTCTGTTTTTTGGGGTGATGCAGTTCTTTTTTGTTTTTTTTTTTTTGACGTGTTTCGGGGTCTCCGTTGGGTTTTGTTTGGTTTTCCGTTGTCATCGTGGTAGAAAAATGTAGATTGTGGGTTTTGGAGAACATCAGGTGAGTTTAAGTTTTTTTGGGGGGTGAATCTATGGTTTTGGGGGATTTCCTCTGTTTTATATGGTTTTCTTCTGTTTTTGGGGTGGTCCCGTTCTATTCTGGGGTGTTGTTGACGTGTTTTGGGTTCTTCCGTTGGGTTTTGTTTTGATTGTGGGGTGGTTTTGAGGTGTTTTGTGTTCTTCATGTGTTTTCGTTGGGTTCTTGTTGGTCATGATTGTGAATGGGAGTGAAATGTGGGATTTGGAGAAGATCAGGTGAGTTTAGGCTGGTTTTGGGGGGAAATTCATAGTTTTGTTTTTTTTTTTTTTTTTTTTTTTTTCTAATCCAGTTCTTTTTTGGGGTGTTTTTGACGTGTTTTGGGGTCTCCGTTGGGTTTTGTTGGGTTTCCATTGGGTTTTCTGGTGGTTGGGAGTGGATTGTACATTGAGGAGAACATCAGGTAGGTTTAGGGTGGTTTTGGGGTGGATCTATTGTATTTGGTATTTTCTTCCAGTTTTGGGGTGATTCTGTTTTGTTTGGGGTGTTTATGACGAGTTTTGGGGTCTCCGTTGGGTTTCGTTGGGTTTTCCGTGGTCATCATGGTGGAAAAGTGTAGATTGTGGGTTTTGGAGAACATCAGGTAGGTTTATTGGGAATTATGTGGTGGATTCATGGTATTTGGGGTTTTCTTCTGTTTTTTGGGGTGATGCAGTTCTTTTTTGGGGTGTTTTTGACGTGTTTTGTGGTCTCCACTGGGTTTCGTTGGGTTTTCGGTGGTCATCATGGTGGAAAATTGTAAATTGTGTGTTTTGGAGAACATCAGGTAGGTTTAGGGTGGTTTTGGGGTGGATCCATGGTTTTATGGGATTTTCTGTCGTTTTTGGTGGTGATCCCGTTCTTTTTGGTGTGTTTTTGACGTGTTTTGGAGTCCCCGTTGGGTTTCGTTGGGTTTCCATTGGGTTTTCTGGTGGTTGGGAGTGGATTGTACGTTTAGGAGAACATCAGGTAGGTTTAGGGTGGTTTTGGGGTGGATCTATTGTATTTGGGATTTTCTGCTAGTTTTGGGGGTGATTCCGTTCTTGTTTGGTGAGTTTTTAACGTGTTTTGGGGTCTCTGATGGGTTTCGTTGGGTTTTCCTTGGTCATCATGTTGGAAATGTGTAGATTGTGGGTTTTGGAGAACTTCAGGTAGGTTTAGGGGGACTTTTGTGGTGGATCTATGGTATTTGGGGTTTTCTTCTGTTTCTGGGGTGGTCCCGTTCTTTTTTGGGAAATTTTTGAGGTGTTTTGTGGTCTCCATTGGGTTTTGTTGCGTTCTCGTTGGTCATCATGGTGGAAAATTGTAAATTGTGGGTTTTGGAGAACATCAGGTATGTTTAGGGTTGTTTTGTGGTGGATCTATTGTATTTGGGGTTTTCTTTCGTTTTTTTTTTGGGGTGATTCTATTCTTTTTTGGTGTGAATCTATGGTTTTGGGGGATTTCTTCTGTTTTTTAGGGTTTTCTTCTGTTTTTGGAGTGATCCCGTTCTTTTTTGGGGGTGTTTTTGACGTGTTTTGGGGTCTCCGTTGGGTTTTGTTAGGTTTCCATTGGGTTTTCTGGTGGTTGGGAGTGGATTGTACATTTAGGAGAACATCAGGTAGGTTTAAGGGTTATTTGGGGGTTAAATCACGTTTTTTCTTCTTTTCCGTTTCGCTTTTGTGGTGTTTTTGAGGTGTTTTGGCGTTTCTGTTGCGTTTCGTTGAGTTCCTAATGGTTTTTCTGGTGGTTGGGAGTGGATTTTGGGATTTGGAGAACATCAGGTAAGTTTAGGCGGACTTTTGGGATGGATGTATGGCTTTTGGTGTTTTCTTTCATTTTTTGTGTTGATCCTGTCCTTTTTTGGGTTGTTTTTGACGTGTTTTGGCGTCTCCGTTGGGTTTTAGTTGGTTTCTTGTTGGTCATCATGGTGGAAAAGTGTAAATTGTGGGTTTTTGGAGAGCATCAGGTAGGTTTAGGGGGACTTTTGGGGCAGAGTCATGTTTTTTGGGGTTTCCTTCTGTTTCTTGGGGTGGTCCCGTTCTTTTTTGGGAAATTTTTGAGGTGTTTGGGGGTCTCCGTTGGGTTTTGTTGCGTTCTCGTTGGTCATCATGGTGTAAAATTGTAAATTGTGGGTTTTGGAGAACATCAGGTAGGTTTAGGGGTTTTTTGGTGTGGATCTATGGTATTTGGCTTTTTCTTTCGTTTTTTTGGGGTGATCCTGTTCTTTTTTGGGGTGAATCTATGGTTTTGGGGGATTTCTTCTGTTTTTTAGGGTTTTCTTCTGCTTTTGGAGTGATCCCGTTCTTTTTTGGGGGTGTTTTTGACGTGTTTTGGGGTCTCCGTTGGGTTTTGTTGGGTTTCCATTGGGTTTTCTGGTGGTTGGGAGTGGATTGTACATTTAGGAGAACATCAGGTAGGTTTAAGGGTTATTTGGGGGTTAAATCACGTTTTTTCTTCTGATCCTGTTCGCTTCTGGGGTGTTTTTGAGGTGTTTTGGTGTTTCCGTTGCGTTTCGTTGAGTTCCTAATGGGTTTCCTGGTGGTTGGGAGTGGACTTTGGGATTTGGAGAACATCAGGTAGGTTTAGGGGGACATTAGGGGTGGATCTATTGTATTTGGGGTTTTCTTCTGTTTTTTTTTGGGGTGATGCAGTTCTTTTTTGGGGTGTTTTTGACGTGTTTTGGGGTCTCCGTTGGGTTTCGTTGTGTTTTCCGTGGTCATCATGGTGGAAAAGTGTAGATTGTGGGTTTTGGAGAACTTCATATAGTTTTAGGGGGACTTTTGTGGTGGATCTATGGTATATGGGGTTTTCTTCTGTTTTTTGGGGTGATGCAGTTCTTTTTTGTTTTTTTTTTTTTTGACGTGTTTCGGGGTCTCCGTTGGGTTTTGTTTGGTTTTCCGTTGTCATCGTGGTAGAAAAATGTAGATTGTGGGTTTTGGAGAACATCAGGTGAGTTTAAGTTTTTTTGGGGGGTGAATCTATGGTTTTTGGGGATTTCCTCTGTTTTATATGGTTTTCTTCTGTTTTTGGGGTGGTCCCGTTCTATTCTGGGGTGTTGTTGACGTGTTTTGGGTTCTCCGTTGGGTTTTGTTTTGATTGTGGGGTGGTTTTGAGGTGTTTTGTGTTCTTCATGTGTTTTCGTTGGGTTCTTGTTGGTCATGATTGTGAATGGGAGTGAAATGTGGGATTTGGAGAAGATCAGGTGAGTTTAGGCTGGTTTTGGGGGGAAATTCATAGTTTTTTTTTTTTTTTGTTTTTTTTTTTTTTCTAATCCAGTTCTTTTTTGGGGTGTTTTTGACGTGTTTTGGGGTCTCCGTTGGGTTTTGTTGGGTTTCCATTGGGTTTTCTGGTGGTTGGGAGTGGATTGTACATTGAGGAGAACATCAGGTAGGTTTAGGGTGGTTTTGGGGTGGATCTATTGTATTTGGTATTTTCTTCCAGTTTTGGGGTGATTCTGTTTTGTTTGGGGTGTTTATGACGAGTTTTGGGGTCTCCGTTGGGTTTCGTTGGGTTTTCCGTGGTCATCATGGGGGAAAAGTGTAGATTGTGGGTTTTGGAGAACATCAGGTAGGTTTATTGGGAATTATGTGGTGGATTCATGGTATTTGGGGTTTTCTTCTGTTTTTTGGGGTGATGCAGTTCTTTTTTGGGGTGTTTTTGACGTGTTTTGTGGTCTCCACTGGGTTTCGTTGGGTTTTCGGTGGTCATCATGGTGGAAAATTGTAAATTGTGTGTTTTGGAGAACATCAGGTAGGTTTAGGGTGGTTTTGGGGTGGATCCATGGTTTTATGGGATTTTCTGTCGTTTTTGGTGGTGATCCCGTTCTTTTTGGTGTGTTTTTGACGTGTTTTGGAGTCCCCGTTGGGTTTCGTTGGGTTTCCATTGGGTTTTCTGGTGGTTGGGAGTGGATTGTACGTTTAGGAGAACATCAGGTAGGTTTAGGGTGGTTTTGGGGTGGATCTATTGTATTTGGGATTTTCTGCTAGTTTTGGGGGTGATTCCGTTCTTGTTTGGTGAGTTTTTAACGTGTTTTGGGGTCTCTGATGGGTTTCGTTGGGTTTTCCTTGGTCATCATGTTGGAAATGTGTAGATTGTGGGTTTTGGAGAACTTCAGGTAGGTTTAGGGGGACTTTTGTGGTGGATCTATGGTATTTGGGGTTTTCTTCTGTTTCTGGGGTGGTCCCGTTCTTTTTTGGGAAATTTTTGAGGTGTTTTGTGGTCTCCATTGGGTTTTGTTGCGTTCTCGTTGGTCATCATGGTGGAAAATTGTAAATTGTGGGTTTTGGAGAACATCAGGTATGTTTAGGGTTGTTTTGTGGTGGATCTATTGTATTTGGGGTTTTCTTTCGTTTTTTTTTTGGGGTGATTCTATTCTTTTTTGGTGTGAATCTATGGTTTTGGGGGATTTCTTCTGTTTTTTAGGGTTTTCTTCTGTTTTTGGAGTGATCCCGTTCTTTTTTGGGGGTGTTTTTGACGTGTTTTGGGGTCTCCGTTGGGTTTTGTTAGGTTTCCATTGGGTTTTCTGGTGGTTGGGAGTGGATTGTACATTTAGGAGAACATCAGGTAGGTTTAAGGGTTATTTGGGGGTTAAATCACGTTTTTTCTTCTTTTCCGTTTCGCTTTTGTGGTGTTTTTGAGGTGTTTTGGCGTTTCTGTTGCGTTTCGTTGAGTTCCTAATGGTTTTTCTGGTGGTTGGGAGTGGATTTTGGGATTTGGAGAACATCAGGTAAGTTTAGGCGGACTTTTGGGATGGATGTATGGCTTTTGGTGTTTTCTTTCATTTTTTGTGTTGATCCTGTCCTTTTTTGGGTTGTTTTTGACGTGTTTTGGCGTCTCCGTTGGGTTTTAGTTGGTTTCTTGTTGGTCATCATGGTGGAAAAGTGTAAATTGTGGGTTTTTGGAGAGCATCAGGTAGGTTTAGGGGGACTTTTGGGGCAGAGTCATGTTTTTTGGGGTTTCCTTCTGTTTCTTGGGGTGGTCCCGTTCTTTTTTGGGAAATTTTTGAGGTGTTTGGGGGTCTCCGTTGGGTTTTGTTGCGTTCTCGTTGGTCATCATGGTGTAAAATTGTAAATTGTGGGTTTTGGAGAACATCAGGTAGGTTTAGGGGTTTTTTGGTGTGGATCTATGGTATTTGGCTTTTTCTTTCATTTTTTTGGGGTGATCCTGTTCTTTTTTGGGGTGAATCTATGGTTTTGGGGGATTTCTTCTGTTTTTTAGGGTTTTCTTCTGCTTTTGGAGTGATCCCGTTCTTTTTGGGGGTGTTTTTGACGTGTTTTGGGGTCTCCGTTGGGTTTTGTTGGGTTTCCATTGGGTTTTCTGGTGGTTGGGAGTGGATTGTACATTTAGGAGAACATCAGGTAGGTTTAAGGGTTATTTGGGGGTTAAATCACGTTTTTCTTCTGATCCTGTTCGCTTCTGGGGTGTTTTTGAGGTGTTTTGGTGTTTCCGTTGCGTTTCGTTGAGTTCCTAATGGGTTTTCTGGTGGTTGGGAGTGGACTTTGGGATTTGGAGAACATCAGGTAGGTTTAGGGGGACATTAGGGGTGGATCTATTGTATTTGGGGTTTTCTTCTGTTTTTTTTGGGGTGATGCAGTTCTTTTTTGGGGTGTTTTTGACGTGTTTTGGGGTCTCCGTTGGGTTTCGTTGTGTTTTCCGTGGTCATCATGGTGGAAAAGTGTAGATTGTGGGTTTTGGAGAACTTCATATAGTTTTAGGGGACTTTTGTGGTGGATCTATGGTATATGGGGTTTTCTTCTGTTTTTTGGGGTGATGCAGTTCTTTTTTGTTTTTTTTTTTTTGACGTGTTTCGGGGTCTCCGTTGGGTTTTGTTTGGTTTTCCGTTGTCATCGTGGTAGAAAAATGTAGATTGTGGGTTTTGGAGAACATCAGGTGAGTTTAAGTTTTTTGGGGGTGAATCTATGGTTTTGGGGGATTTCCTCTGTTTTATATGGTTTTCTTCTGTTTTTGGGGTGGTCCCGTTCTATTCTGGGGTGTTGTTGACGTGTTTTGGGTTCTCCGTTGGGTTTTGTTTTGATTGTGGGGTGGTTTTGAGGTGTTTTGTGTTCTTCATGTGTTTTCGTTGGGTTCTTGTTGGTCATGATTGTGAATGGGAGTGAAATGTGGGATTTGGAGAAGATCAGGTGAGTTTAGGCTGGTTTTGGGGGGAAATTCATAGTTTTTTTTTTTTTTTTTTTTTTTTTTTTTCTATTCCAGTTCTTTTTTGAGGTATTTTTGACGTGTTTTGGGGTCTCCGTTGGGTTTCGTTGGGTTTCCATTGGGTTTTCTGGTGGTTGGGAGTGGATTGTACATTGAGGAGAACATCAGGTAGGTTTAGGGTGGTTTTGGGGTGGATCTATTGTATTTGGTATTTTCTTCCAGTTTTGGGGTGATTCTGTTTTGTTTGGGGTGTTTATGACGAGTTTTGGGGTCTCCGTTGGGTTTCGTTGGGTTTTCCGTGGTCATCATGGTGGAAAAGTGTAGATTGTGGGTTTTGGAGAACATCAGGTAGGTTTATTGGGAATTATGTGGTGGATTCATGGTATTTGGGGTTTTCTTCTGTTTTTTGGGGTGATGCAGTTCTTTTTTGGGGTGTTTTTGACGTGTTTTGTGGTCTCCACTGGGTTTCGTTGGGTTTTCGGTGGTCATCATGGTGGAAAATTGTAAATTGTGTGTTTTGGAGAACATCAGGTAGGTTTAGGGTGGTTTTGGGGTGGATCCATGGTTTTATGGGATTTTCTGTCGTTTTTGGTGGTGATCCCGTTCTTTTTGGTGTGTTTTTGACGTGTTTTGGAGTCCCCGTTGGGTTTCGTTGGGTTTCCATTGGGTTTTCTGGTGGTTGGGAGTGGATTGTACGTTTAGGAGAACATCAGGTAGGTTTAGGGTGGTTTTGGGGTGGATCTATTGTATTTGGGATTTTCTGCTAGTTTTGGGGGTGATTCCGTTCTTGTTTGGTGAGTTTTTAACGTGTTTTGGGGTCTCTGATGGGTTTCGTTGGGTTTTCCTTGGTCATCATGTTGGAAATGTGTAGATTGTGGGTTTTGGAGAACTTCAGGTAGGTTTAGGGGACTTTTGTGGTGGATCTATGGTATTTGGGGTTTTCTTCTGTTTCTGGGGTGGTCCCGTTCTTTTTTGGGAAATTTTTGAGGTGTTTTGTGGTCTCCATTGGGTTTTGTTGCGTTCTCGTTGGTCATCATGGTGGAAAATTGTAAATTGTGGGTTTTGGAGAACATCAGGTATGTTTAGGGTTGTTTTGTGGTGGATCTATTGTATTTGGGGTTTTCTTTCGTTTTTTTTTTGGGGTGATTCTATTCTTTTTTGGTGTGAATCTATGGTTTTGGGGGATTTCTTCTGTTTTTTAGGGTTTTCTTCTGTTTTTGGAGTGATCCCGTTCTTTTTTGGGGGTGTTTTTGACGTGTTTTGGGGTCTCCGTTGGGTTTTGTTGGGTTTCCATTGGGTTTTCTGGTGGTTGGGAGTGGATTGTACATTTAGGAGAACATCAGGTAGGTTTAAGGGTTATTTGGGGGTTAAATCACGTTTTTTCTTCTTTTCCGTTTCGCTTTTGTGGTGTTTTTGAGGTGTTTTGGCGTTTCTGTTGCGTTTCGTTGAGTTCCTAATGGTTTTTCTGGTGGTTGGGAGTGGATTTTGGGATTTGGAGAACATCAGGTAAGTTTAGGCGGACTTTTGGGATGGATGTATGGCTTTTGGTGTTTTCTTTCATTTTTTGTGTTGATCCTGTCCTTTTTTGGGTTGTTTTTGACGTGTTTTGGCGTCTCCGTTGGGTTTTAGTTGGTTTCTTGTTGGTCATCATGGTGGAAAAGTGTAAATTGTGGGTTTTTGGAGAGCATCAGGTAGGTTTAGGGGGACTTTTGGGGCAGAGTCATGTTTTTTGGGGTTTCCTTCTGTTTCTTGGGGTGGTCCCGTTCTTTTTTGGGAAATTTTTGAGGTGTTTGGGGGTCTCCGTTGGGTTTGTTGCGTTCTCGTTGGTCATCATGGTGTAAAATTGTAAATTGTGGGTTTTGGAGAACATCAGGTAGGTTTAGGGGTTTTTTGGTGTGGATCTATGGTATTTGGCTTTTTCTTTCATTTTTTTGGGGTGATCCTGTTCTTTTTTGGGGTGAATCTATGGTTTTGGGGGATTTCTTCTGTTTTTTAGGGTTTTCTTCTGCTTTTGGAGTGATCCCGTTCTTTTTGGGGGTGTTTTTGACGTGTTTTGGGGTCTCCGTTGGGTTTTGTTGGGTTTCCATTGGGTTTTCTGGTGGTTGGGAGTGGATTGTACATTTAGGAGAACATCAGTAGGTTTAAGGGTTATTTGGGGGTTAAATCACGTTTTTTCTTCTGATCCTGTTCGCTTCTGGGGTGTTTTTGAGGTGTTTTGGTGTTTCCGTTGCGTTTCGTTGAGTTCCTAATGGGTTTTCTGGTGGTTGGGAGTGGACTTTGGGATTTGGAGAACATCAGGTAGGTTTAGGGGGACATTAGGGGTGGATCTATTGTATTTGGGGTTTTCTTCTGTTTTTTTTGGGGTGATGCAGTTCTTTTTTGGGGTGTTTTTGACGTGTTTTGGGGTCTCCGTTGGGTTTCGTTGTGTTTTCCGTGGTCATCATGGTGGAAAAGTGTAGATTGTGGGTTTTGGAGAACTTCATATAGTTTTAGGGGGACTTTTGTGGTGGATCTATGGTATATGGGGTTTTCTTCTGTTTTTTGGGGTGATACAGTTCTTTTTTGTTTTTTTTTTTTTTTTGATTTGTTTCGGGGTCTCCTTTGGGTTTTGTTTGGTTTTCCGTTGTCATCGTGGTAGAAAAGTGTAGATTGTGGGTTTTGGAGAACATCAGGTGAGTTTAAGTTTTTTTGGGGGGTGAATCTATGGTTTTGGGGGATTTCCTCTGTTTTATATGGTTTTCTTCTGTTTTTGGGGTGGTCCCGTTCTATTCTGGGGTGTTGTTGACGTGTTTTGGGTTCTCCGTTGGGTTTTGTTTTGATTGTGGGGTGGTTTTGAGGTGTTTTGTGTTCTTCATGTGTTTTCGTTGGGTTCTTGTTGGTCATGATTGTGAATGGGAGTGAAATGTGGGATTTGGAGAAGATCAGGTGAGTTTAGGCTGGTTTTGGGGGGAAATTCATAGTTTTTTTTTTTTTTTTTTTTTCTAATCCAGTTCTTTTTTGGGGTGTTTTTGACGTGTTTTGGGGTCTCCGTTGGGTTTTGTTGGGTTTCCATTGGGTTTTCTGGTGGTTGGGAGTGGATTGTACATTGAGGAGAACATCAGGTAGGTTTAGGGTGGTTTTGGGGTGGATCTATTGTATTTGGTATTTTCTTCCAGTTTTGGGGGTGATTCTGTTTTGTTTGGGGTGTTTATGACGAGTTTTGGGGTCTCCGTTGGGTTTCGTTGGGTTTTCCGTGGTCATCGTGGTGGAAAAGTGTAGATTGTGGGTTTTGGAGAACATCAGGTAGATTTAGGGGGTCTTTTGGGGTGGATTCATGGTATATGGGGTTTTCTTCTGTTTTTTTGGGGGTGATGCAGTTCTTTTTTGGGGTGTTTTTGACGTGTTTTGGGGTCTCCGTTGGCTTTTGTTGGGTTTCCATTGGGTTTTCTGGTGGTTGGGAGTGGATTGTACATTTAGGAGAACATCAGGTAGTTTTAGGGTGGTTTTGGGGTGGATCCATCGTTTTGGGGGATTGTCTTTCGTTTTTGGGGGTGATCCCGTTCTTTTTGGTGTGTTTTTGACGTGTTTTGGGGTCTCCGTTGTGTTTCGTTGGGTTTTCTGTGGTCATCATGGAGGAACAGGTTTAATTGTGGGTTTTGGAGAACATCAGGTAGGTTTAGGGTGGTTTTGGGGTGGATCCATGGTTTTGGGGGATTTTCTTTCGTTTTTGGGGGTGATGCCGTTCTTGTTTCGAGTGTATTTGACGTGTTTTGTGGTCTCCGTTGGGTTTCGTTGTGTTTTCCGTAGTCATCGTGGTGGAAAAGTGTAGAGTGTGGGTTTTGGAGAACTTCAGGTAGGTTTTGGGGACTTTTGGGCTGGACTCATGGTATTTGGGCTTTTCTTTTTTTTATGGGGGTGATGCAGTTCCTTTTTTAGCGTGTTTTTGACATGTTTTGGGGTCTCCATTTGGTTTTAGTTAGGTTCTCGTTGGTCATCATGGTGTAAAATTGCAAATTGTGTGTTTTGGAGAACATCAGGTAGGTTTAGGGTTGTTTTGGGGTGAATCTATGGTTTTAGGGGATTTCTTCTGTTTTTTAGGTTTTTCTTCGGTTTTTGGAGTGAACCCGTTCTTTTTTGGGGGTGTTTTTGACGTGTTTTGGGGTCTCCGTTGGGTTTCGTTGTGTTTTCCGTGGTCATCATGGTGGAAAAGTTTAGATTGTGGGTTTTGGAGAACTTCAGGTAGGTTTAGGAGGACTTTTGTGGTGGATCTATGGTATTTGGGGTTTTCTTCTGTTTTTTGGTGTGATGCAGTTCTTTTTTGGGGTGTTTTTGACGTGTTTTGTGGTCTCCGTTGGGTTTTGTTGGGTTTTCCGTTGTCATCGTGGTAGAAAAGTGTAGATTGTGGGTTTTGGAGAACATCAGGTAGGTTTAGGCGGTCTTTTGGAGTGGATTCATAGTATATGGGTTTTTCTTCTGTTTTTTGGGGTGATGCAGTTCTTTTTTGGGGTGTTTTTGAGGTGTTTTGGGGTCTCCATTGGGTTTCGTTGGGTTTTCCGTGGTCATCATGGAGGAACATGTTAAATTGTGGGTTTTGGAGAACATCAGGTAGGTTTAGGGGGACTTTTGGGGTGGATCTATGGTATTTGGGGTTTTCTTCTCTTTTTTGGGGTGATGCAGTTCTTTTTTGGGGTGTTTTTGAGGTGTTTTGTGGTCTCCGTTGGGTTTTGTTGGGTTTTCCGTGGTCATGGTGTTGGAAAAGTGTAAATTGTGGGTTTTGGAGAACATCAGGTAGGTTTAGGGTGGTTTTGGGGTGGATCCATGGTTTTGGGGCATTTTCTTTCGTTTTTGGGGGTGATGCCGTTCTTGTTTGGAGTGTTTTTGACATGTTTTGGGGTCTCCGTTTGGTTTTAGTTGGGTTCTTTTTGGTCATCATGGTGGAAAAGTGTAGATTGTGGGTTTTGGAGAACTTCAAGTAGGTTTAGGGGACTTTTAGGATGTATTCAATGTATTTGGGCTTTTCTTCTGTTTTTTGGGTGATGCAGTTCTTTTTTAGCGTGTTTTTGACGTGTTTTGGGGTCTCCGTTGGGTTTTAGTTGGGTTCTTGTTGGTCATCATGGTGGAAAAGTGTAAATTGTGGGTTTTTGGAGAACATCAGGTAGGTTTAGGGTTGTTTTCGGGTGGATCTATGGTATTTGGGGTTTTCTTTCGTTTTTTGTGTTGATCCTGTTTTTATTTTTTTTTAGGTGAATCTATGGTTTTGGGGGATTTCTTCTGTTTTTTAGGGTTTTCTTCTGCTTTTGGAGTGATCCCGTTCTTTTTTGGGGGTGTTTTTGACGTGTTTTGGGGTCTCCGTTGGGTTTTGTTGGGTTTTCATTGGGTTTTCTGGTGGTTGGGAGTGGATTGTACATTTAGGAGAACATCAGGTAGGTTTAAGGGTTATTTGGGGGTTAAATCACGTTTTTTCTTCTGATCCTGTTCGCTTTTGGGGTGTTTTTGAGGTGTTTTGGTGTTTCCGTTGCGTTTCGTTGAGTTCCTAATGGATTTTCTGGTGGTTGGGAGTGGACTTTGGGATTTGGAGAACATCAGGTAGGTTTCGGGGGACTTTTTGGGTGGATCTATGGCTTTTGGGGTTTTCTTTCATTTTTTGTGTTGATGCCGTTCTTGTTTGGGGTGTTTTTGACGTGTTTTTGGGTCACCGTTGGATTTTGTTGGGTTTTTGTTGTCATCGTGGTGGAAAAGTGTAGATTGTGGGTTTTGGAGAACATCAGGTAGGTTTAGGCGGTCTTTTGGGGTGGATTCATGGTATATGGGGTTTTCTTCTGTTTTTTGGGTTGATGCAGTTCTTTTTTGGGGTGTTTTTGACGTGTTTTGTGGTCTCCATTGGGTTTTGTTGTGTTTTCCGTGGTCATGGTGGTGTAAAATTGTAAATTGTGAGTTTTGGAGAACATCAGGTAGGTTTAGGGTGGTTTTGGGGTGGATCCATCGTTTTGGGGGATTTTCTATCGTTTCTGGGGGTGATCCCGTTCTTTTTGGTGTGTTTTTGACGTGTTTTGGGGTCTCCGTTTGGTTTTAGTTAGGTTCTCGTTGGTCATCATGGTGTAAAATTGCAAATTCTGTGTTTTGGAGAACATCAGGTAGGTTTAGGGTTGTTTTGGGGTGAATCTATGGTTTTAGGGGATTTCTTCTGTTTTTTAGGGTTTTCTTCGTTTTTTGGAGTGATCCCGTTCTTTTTTGGGGGTGTTTTTGACGTGTTTTGGGGTCTCCGTTGGGTTTCGTTGTGTTTTCCGTGGTCATCATGGTGGAAAAGTTTAGATTGTGGGTTTTGGAGAACTTCAGGTAGGTTTAGGAGGACTTTTGTGGTGGATTCATAGTATATGGGGTTTTCTGTTTTTTGGGGTGATGCAGTTCTTTTTTGGGGTGTTTTTGACGTGTTTTGGGGTCTCCGTTGGGTTTCGTTGGGTTTTCCGTGGTCATCGTGGTGGAAAAGTGTAGAGTGTGGGTTTTGGAGAACTTCAGGTAGGTTTAGGCGGTCTTTTGGGGTGGATTCATAGTATATGGGGTTTTCTTCTGTTTTTTGGGGTGATGCAGTTCTTTTTTGGGGTGTTTTTGAGGTGTTTTGGGGTCTCCATTGGGTTTCGTGGGTTTTCCGTGGTCATCATGGAGGAACATGTTAAATTGTGGGTTTTGGAGAACATC